>NC_133371.1:48485335-48516648 GCF_049309525.1 Garra rufa | reverse complement strand
ATTGTCTGATAAAAACAATTCTACAGAAATTAAGTCAGAACTGCGAGATATAAACTCACAATTCTGACTTCATATCTCATAATTCTGATTTGTGAGATATAAAATCAGAATTGTGAAATATAAAGTATTGCAATGATCCTTTTTATTATTCATTCTGTTTCAGAAACCAAAGAAGATATAATTGCGAGGAAGTCTGAATTCTTCCACTGAATAAAAAATAAAAAAGCGAATGAAACTTTTTTTTTTTTTCTCAGAATTGTGCGATAAATCAAATTTGAGATTTAAACTCGCAATTCTGAGAACATACCAGTCTTTTTTCCCTCAGTTTTTTTTTCACGCAATTTTGAGTTTATATCTCACAATTCTGAAAGAACAGCAAAATTGCAAGAAAAAACGTACGATTTGCTCGATATAAACTTGCAATTGTGTCAAATTTTACTGGTATAATGTCACAGTTTACTTTATTTTGCTATCCTTACTTACAGAAATGAACTATAGTGTCCTGCACCCATTAGTAAAAAATCTCAGAATAGTTTTTGGTTTGACCGTAAGTCTGCAATATGAACAAAACATAGAATATAGAGAGGAATAAAACTGTAAAGTTTATTGTTTGTCAGAGAAAAAACTCTTTAAAAAAAAACTCTACTTTAGAGATGTGGACTGGAATTGACATCTGCAGAAACAAACAGATGAAGTGCAATAAAATCAACACTTAAATATGTGTTTTGGACGTTCTGTTTTCTGTAGTATGAATAAAGACATGATGTGGAAGGAAAACTATGGAAGCCCGCTTTTCACCACTGAATAAAAATAAAAAAGGTAATTTTGACTTTTTATCTCTCAATTCTGACTTCGTTACTCAGAATTGCAAGTTTATATTTTGGAATTCTGACTTTATAACTCATAAGTTTATATCACAATTCTGAGAAAAAAAAGTCAGAATTATAAGATAAGTCGCAATAACCTTTTTTAGTTTTTTATTCCGTGGCGAAAAACAGGCTTCCATAGAAAACAGACCTCAAAACTAACCAGTTCATGGAAAAAACAAACTCGTTTCACCTTAAATAACCTCCTTGCACTAGTTATTTCTGATTGGTGGATGGTTTGGTTTTGTTGTTCCTGATTTCCTGCATTTGGCAGGTGCTTTTATCCACAGTGGCGTTCATTGTAGGTAGTGCAAGTATTTGAGGAAAGGGTGAAGCAGCGGAGCAGGGCTCAGGATCTCTGGAAATTACAGGTGAGTTTCTGTCTTTGGTTAAATCTCTGTGATCTGAAGATCTAAAGATGTGGCTTGGGTTCCTCTGGGATTTTTCGTGCATGTGAAAATGGTGCATCAGATCATTTACTAAAGTGTTTAGATAATTCAGCAGATCACTAAGAGCACTAGTACTGGTGATGTAAGAGTTAAACAGCTCTAAATATTTGTAGAATGTGAACCTTCCTGCAGAAATGTCTTCCATAATCGGTCGGAACAGGATGTTTTGAGGCCCTTCAGGCTCTTTCGTCGTGTTCCAGCCTGAACAAACAAACTGTGTGATTGTGACTGAATGTAAGTGCTCGCTTCTTCTCTTCGTATTTTCACACACATCTGTGTTTTAGTACATCCTGACCTCCGACAGCAGCTTCTGTTCTCACTTTCACTTTTTGCATTTTGAAGCACAAATACTGGCTCTGATCCAAAACTACACTACTGTATACTGAAAACTGCTTTTAAATAACACTGCAGTATTTCAGATGTTATGAAACAAGACTGTCATTAGTTTTTGTTGTTTTTCCAACAATGAAACTCCAGTGTCATTAGATTTGAACAACGTGAACGTCATGATAAAAATGGTTATTCCGGGTTTTCAATCCAGTTCTGCATAAGAATCAGTATGATTTTAGGATCATTGAAATTCTATTATAGTTTAGTAATATATATATATTAGGGGTGGGCATAGATTAATTTTTTTAATCTAGATTAAATTTTGGAATTAATCTAGATTAATCTAGATTAAAATGGCTAATTTGAATTCTGCTGAAGGCATTCAGAATATGTGTGCTACCCAAATAATGACTTAAAGTCTTTGAGAAAGGATCATAAAGCTCATAAGCTGTTCTATGATAATTTGTTGATGAAAATAAATTATGTTCAATTAGATGTACTTGTGTAAACTAACTAACTAACAATGAAATTATTTTTTCTACCTATTAGATTGTGTTTTTTTTAACGTCAACACCTACCCAGCCCATTACATGTTACACGGTACTTTTATTTTGACTTTTATTTTGACAGGTTTGCCATGAAGTTTCTGTGTCATACAGTATGATATGATGATAGTTTTGAAACGGTAAAAGTGACACTCACAGCTGTTTGGGAGATTGAGTTTATCTGTTCATGTGAGATGAAAATGCCAAAAATTACCGGGAGCGTCACGTGTGTTTCAGTATGCGTGTAGTAAAAGCTCGTCTCCGCCATGCATACATACAGCTAGGCAAACGGGACATATCGGTTATTAAAACGGTCTTTTTGCATTTCAGTTTTCACATACACTAGTCCATATCGCGATTTGAATTAAGTGACAGACCAACATTTGATTTATGAATCCAAAAAACGACGAATTTACGTGGCATTTCGCTATAGTAGATCCGGTTTTTATGAATGGAGGATGACGCGATCCCGTCTGTGTTTTGGCGGAGGAGATTTAAACGCGGCGACCATATTCTATAGTCTTCGGTATACATCTGCGTTAAACTATCAAGGTGAAAGTCATCATAGCTTGCGTAGTTTAGACCCAGCTCCCAACCCAGATTTGAGAATAGATTAACGGCGATATTTTTTTTATCGCGCGATAAGAGTTCCACGTTAACGCAGCACGTTAACGCCGATAACGGCCCACCACTAATATATATATATTTTGTTGTTGTGTGTTTTGTTGTTTTTATCTTTAGATTCTATATAGCTTTTATCAATTTTATTAAAATGAGAAATGTTGCCTCGGCAAATAGCTGAAATGAGTTTAAGATTTCTTTTACAAATTTGTATTGCAGTTAAAGCATATTTTATTTCAAGTAAGAATATTTTGTACATTTTTACACTGTTTTTATGAATTTTGACACTTCATGCAGTGCACAGTTTATTTTAATCTTTTTTTAAGCCTTAAGTATGTCACTAAATGTGTTTAAATCTAATTTTTTTTTTTTTTAATATATTGCAATGTATTTTTGGTTACTTTAATTAATTTTAATCTATTTATATATTTTTTTTCAATTCCTGAAACTTATTTGAAATAAAATAAACTTTAATTTAAAAAAATAATATAACATTAATAACATTTTATAATAACCTGAAGAAAACTATAGACGACAAAAAACTACTCAAAATGACAAAAACACAAAATTACTAAAACTTTAACTTCAATTAAAATGCAAAATAAAAAGCATCAATATAAAAATAAGAATATTCAAAATATTCATAGATGCTAATACATAGATCATTGAGATGCTATTATAGTTTTATAAAAAAAATTAATGTTTTAATTTTTTTCTGTTGTCATTTTAATTTTAGTTAAAGCTTTACCTTGGCAACTATATTTTAAATAAGTTTAAGATTTTATTATTTTATTTCAAGTAACAAAAAAAGTTAACTAGAATCTGCACCATGGGTTTTATAGTTAACTAAAACTTAAAATGAATGGGGGAAAAACACCAAAACAACAACTAATAACATTTGTTATTTTAAATAAAATACATTTTAACTCAAATAAAATTAACATTTATATCATTTTATAATAACATGAAGAAAACTATATAGACATAAATAAACTACTAAAAATGAGAAAAACAAAATTACTAAAACTTTAACTATAGTTTTATTAATCTTTTGAATGTTTTTTTTGTTTTTATTTTAATTGTAATAAAATTTTTCTAATTTTGTGTTTTTTTTTAATGTCTACATAATTTTTATTCAGTTTTTTTAATAAATTTGCCTTATATTATCTTAAGTAAAATAAGTTTAAGATTTTATTTTATTTCAAGTAAAAAAAAAAATCTAGTTAACTAGAATATGCACCAAGTCTTTTCCAGTTAACTAAAATTGAAACTGAATGGAATTTTAAATAAAATAAAATTAACATTTTATAATAACATGAAGAAAATTAAATAGACATAAAAACATAAAATTACCAAAACTTTAACTACAGTTTTATTAATATTTTGAATGTTTTTTTTCTGTTTTCATTTAAATTTTAGTTAATGTTTCAGTAATTTTGTTTAGATTTTTTAATGTTTACATAGTTTTTATTCAGTTTTTTTTAATAAAATGAAAAAATGTTGCCTTATCATATCTTAAGTAAAATAAGTTTAAGATTTTATTTTATTTCAAGTAAAAAAATGTTTCTAGTTAACTAGAATATGCACCAAGGCTTTTACAGTTAACTAAAATTGAAACTAAATGGAAATTTAACTAAAATAAAATTAACATTTTATAATAACATGAAGAAAATTTATGGAAGAGGATTAGGGCCACGCAATAAAAAAAACCCTCAAGATTAAAGTCGTTAAATTGCGAGAAAAAAAGTCGAGATTAAATGTTGAGATTAAACTCGTTAAATTGTGAGAAAAAAGTCGCTAAATTGCGAGAAAAAAGTTGTTAATTTGCGAGAAAAAAAGTCGTTAAATTGCGAGAAAAAGTCATTAATTTGCGAGAAAAATCGTTAAATTTTGAGATTAAAGTCATTATAATACGAGATTAAAGTCATTAATTTGCGAGAACAAATCATTAATTTGCGAGAAAAATGTCATTAAATTTCAAGATTAAAGTCATTATAATACGAGAGTAAAGTCGTTAATTTGCGAGAAAAAAACGTTAATTTGCAAGAAAAATGTTGTTAAATTTCGAGATTAAAGTCATTAATTTGCGAGAGAAATCATTAATTTGCGAGAAAAATGTCGTTAAATTTCAAGATTAAAGTCATTATAATACGAGATTACAGTAGTTAATTTGCGAGAAAAAAACGTTAATTTGCAAGAAAAAAAGTCGTTAAATTGCGAGAAAAAGTCATTAATTTGCGAGAAATCGTTAAATTTTGAGATTAAAGTCATTATAATACGAGATTAAAGTCATTAATTTGCGAGAAAAAAATCATTAATTTGCGAGAAAAATGTTGTTAAATTTCAAGATTAAAGTCATTATAATACGAGAGTAAAGTCGTTAATTTGCGATAAAAAATGTTAATTTGCAAGAAAAATGTTGTTAAATTTCGAGATTAAAGTCATTAATTTGCGAGAGAAATCATTTGCGAGAAAAATGTTGTTAAATTTCAAGATTAAAGTCATTATAATACGAGAAAAAAAAACGTTAATTTGCGAAAAAAATTCGTTAAATTTCGAGATTAAAGTCATTAATTTGCGAGAAAAAATCTTTAATTTGCGAGAAAAATGTCGTTAAATTTCAAGAAAAAAGTCATTAATTTGCGAGAAAAAAATCATTAATTTGCGAGAAAAATGTCGTTAAATTTCAAGATTAAAGTCATTATAATACGAGATTACAGTCGTTAATTTGCGAGAAAAAAATCGTTAATTTGTGAGAAAAAAAGTTGTTAAATTGCGAGAAAAATGTCTAAAATAAAATTAACATTTTATAATAACATGAAGAAAATTAAATAGACATAAAAACATAAAATTACCAAAACTTTAACTACAGTTAATGGTTTTTTTTCTGTTTTCATTTAAATTTTAGATTTTTTAATGTCTACATAGTTAATTTTTTTTTTTTACTAAATCTAACTAGTTAAAATAAAAATGTGAAATAAAGTGTAAATATTAAAAAAATCAAATTAAAAATATTCATAAAATCTGTAACAGTATCTGAACGACAATAAAATAACAGAGGATTTTTCTTGATGTGTCATGCCAGGCACATTGCATTGTGGGATATAGTGTTTTGGCAAGAGCAGCAGGCCAATTAGCATACTATGCACTCGTAACAGAGGAGTATGCCGGTCTGAAGAGTGGAAGTTTTTATATCATTCATAAGAGCAGAAGAACACAGTCCTCTCTGTATTGAGTTTGTCCCGATCAGCAGATTTTAGGATAAACAGTGTCTTTCCTCTGTTTACGCGGCTCTGCCTGACAGAAGCGAGAGCGAGCAGCAGTTTTGCATGAAGGTCTGTGGTAATGCTGTGTTGTGTGGTTTGTGTTTGGCAGTGATGTCAGCTCTATCTTCAGCTACTCCTCCTCATCTGCACCCACAGCCTGACGCTAATGCCAAAGCAGATCAGCGTGTGTCTGTTTCTCACCAGAGCTGTGTTTCCTGGACCACTTCACAGTGCAGACCACTCCTGTCTCTGTTACTACCGAGGTGATGATCACACACCCTTAAAAATATTTTAATGTCTACATAGTTTTTATTCAGTTTTTTTTAATAAAATGAAAAAATGTCGCCTTATCTTAAGTCAAATAAGTTTAAAATTTTATTTTATTTTAACTAAAAAAAAAATAATTATGTTTCTAGTTAACTAGAATATGCACCAAGGCTTTTATAGTTAACTAAAACTGAAACTGAATGGGGGAAAAACACACCAAAACAACAACAAATAACATTTGTTATTTGAAATAAAATACATTTTAACTAAAATAAAATTAACATTTTATAATAACATGAAGAAAACTATATAGACATAAACTACTAAAAATTAGAAAAACATAAAATTACTAAAACTTTAACTAGTTTTATTAATCTTTTGAATGTTTTATTTTTTATTTTAATTAAAATTTTACTAATTTTGTGGGGGTTTTTAATGTCTACATAGTTTTTATTCAGTTTTTTTTTAATAAAATGAAAAAATGTCGCCTTATCTTAAGTCAAATAAGTTTAAAATTTTATTTTATTTTAACTAAAAAAAAATAAAATAAAATTATGTTTCTAGTTAACTAGAATATGCACCAAGGCTTTTATAGTTAACTAAAACTGAAACTGAATGGGGGAAAAACACACCAAAACAACAACAAATAACATTTTTGTTATTTGAAATAAAATACATTTTAACTAAAATAAAATTAACATTTTATAATAACATGAAGAAAACTATATAGACATAAACTACTAAAAATTAGAAAAACATAAAATTACTACAAATTTAACTACTTTTATTAATATTTTGAATGTTTTATTTTTTATTTTAATTAAAATTTTACTAATTTTGTGGGGGTTTTTAATGTCTACATAGTTTTTATTCAGTTTTTTTTAATAAAATGAAAAAATGTCGCCTTATCTTAAGTCAAATAAGTTTAAAATTTTATTTTATTTCAAGTAAAAAAAAAATAATTATGTTTCTAGTTAACTAGAATATGCACCAAGGTTTTTAGTTAACTAAAACTGAAACTGAATGGGGAAAAACACACCAAAACAACAACAAATAACATTTTTGTTATTTGAAATAAAATAAATTTTATAATAACATGAAGAAAACTATATAGACAAACTACTAAAAATTAAAAAAAAAAAAAAATTCCTAAAACTTTAACTAGTTTTATTAATCTTTTGAATGTTTTATTTTTTTCTGCTTTTATTTTAATTTTACTAATTTTGTGGGGGTTTTTAATGTCTACATAGTTTTTATTCAGTTTTTTTTTTATAAAATGAAAATTTTTTGACTTATCTTAAGTAAAATAAGTTTAAGATTTTATTTTATTTCAAGCAACAAAAAAAAAAAAAAAATGTAAATGTTTCTAGTTAACTAGAATGTGCACCAAGGCTTTTATAGTTAACTAAAACTAAAACTGGGACTTCAGTGTATTGTGAATTATTTGATTTAGATTAAAAGGTGATGATCACTGCTTTTCTCTACACATTTTAAGTCACACACCCTTAAAAATCTAAAAGATATCTTTATCACCTTCCTGAGGGGTGGTTTGGATTTATGAGCTACAGTTTCAACATTTGCTTCTGTTAATGCGTTTTCAGTCTTACATAATGAACCAGGAGCACGTTGTAATGATCAGAACTACCACTCACACTCTTTCTGCACTATGAGTATGTGTACTCCCAGGGTTCATACAAGGTGCTTAAAGTACTTGAATTTGACTTTTTGAATTTTAAGGCCTGGAAAGCCCTTAAAAATATCAGTATTCCTGAAGAGGTGCTTGAATTGTTGAAAGATAATGTATCTGTGAATTCAAAAAACATCATACCTTTTTTGCTTATTTCAGTCGATGTCAGAAAATTATCGAGCTAAGCCCCTAGAGCTAGTAGTACTAACAGTGTTGTGTAAACATGGCTGAAGATGTAAAAAGAGGAACAGATTAACTAAATCAATTGAGTAAATCATTTAAGCTGGAACCGCTTCGCTTGATTTAAATTTGTGACTTTGATCATTCATTTCAAGCGATTCACTAGCAAAAAACAGATCAAATTAAAAGAGCCATTCATTTTTGAATTTCAACATCACTTGTAATGATTTTAAAAAGCACCTAGTGATTGGTGAAATGGAGCTTTTCGAAACTCTGAATCAGTTAAACCACTGTGTCGCAAAATGATTCACTTTCGAATGAATCATTTGTGAGTGAATCATTCGTTTCAGATCAGGACTTTGGAACGTTTGTTATGAATCATTTGATTCAAATCAGGATTTAGGAGTATTAGTCATGAATCATTTGATTTAGATTGGAACTTCGCATATCGTGAATAATTTGATTGAAATTAGTACTTCTGAGTGTGTATCGCGATTCATTTGATTTTGATTGGAATGGGTTCATGAATCATTTTGCGAATCAAATAATTCAGATCAAATGATTCACAATGCGCAAAGTGGATCGCGAATCATCTGATTTAGATTCAGACTTCAAATAGCGTAGGCCTATCGCTAATCGTTATATTTAGATCAGAAGTTGGTTTGCAGATATTTTGCGTTAGATTGGAACTTTAGAGCGTGGATCGTGAATCATTTGATTCAAATTGGGACTTCACATTGTGTATTGTGAATCAGAATCATTTAAATCAGAAATTTGTGTATCGCAAAGCATTTTATTCAAATCGGACTTCGGAGCGTTTGTCGTGAATCATTGATTTAGATTGGAAATTCGCGTATGGAGAATCGTTTGATTCAAATTGGGACTTCACATTGTATATTGTGAATCAGAATCATTTAGATCAGAAATTTGTGTATCGCAAAGCATTTTATTCAAATCGGGACTTCGGAGTGTTTGTCGTGAATCATTTGATTTAGATTGGAAATTTGCGCATGGAGAATCGTTTGATTCAAATTGGGACTTCACATTGTATATTGTGAATCAGAATCATTTAGATCAGAAATTTGTGTATCGCAAAGCATTTTATTCAAATCAGGACTTTGGAGCGTTTGTCGGGAATCATTTGATTTAGATTGGAACGTTGCATATCGGGAATCGCTTGATTCAAATCGGGACTTCGGAGCGTTTGTCGTGAATCATTTGATTTAGATTGGAAATTTGCGCATGGAGAATCGTTTGATTCAAATTGGGACTTCACATTGTATATTGTGAATCAGAATCATTTAGATCAGAAATTTGTGTATCGCAAAGCATTTTATTCAAATCAGGACTTTGGAGCGTTTGTCGTGAATCATTTGATTTAGATTGGAACTTTGCGTATCATGAATCATTTGATTCAGGTCAGTGCTTTGGAGCGTGTGTTGTGAATCATTTGATTTCGATTGGAACGGGTTCATTAATAATTTTGGGAATCTAATAATTCAAATCAAATGATTCACAATACGCAAAGTGGATTGCGAATCATTTTATTTAGACTGGGACTTTCAAATAGCATAGGCCTATCACCAATCATTACATTTAGATTGGAAATTCAAAGTTCGAGGTTCGCAAATCTTTTGCTGTAGATTGGAACTTCAGAGCATGGATTGAAAATTATTTGATTTCGATCAGAACTTAAGAGCATGGATCGTGAATCATTGGATTCAGATTGGGACTTCAAATCACATATCGTGAATAATTTGATTTAGTGGATTGCAAATTATTTGATTTAAACTAGAACTTTGGAACAGGTTCACAAATCTTTTGTGTTAGATCAGAACATTAGAGCATGGATCGTGAATCATTTGACTCAGATTGGGACTTCAGTGCATGTGCTTCAGTTTATTTTTGTAATTTTTATTAGTATATTTTTATTTAGCTATTTCTCTTTTTTTGAGAAGTCCTTGAAAATCCTGTTAGTTCATTTTGCAGTATCTGTATGAACCCTTGGAAGTCCACACTGAATGCATGGTTTCTGTCTGTATAAAAATGGATGAACCACTATATTTGATAAAATGTGCAATGTGCATCCCGTATCCCACAATGCAAAGCACTCAACTTCGAAATCACTCGACCTTCCATTTACAGTGTGATGCATGAAGCAGAAGTGCTTCATCATTTGAACAGGCTGCCAAATGTTACATTTGTACACAAGTTTAGTTAAAACATGCAATAACTCAATTCTGAAACAACTGGGTGTCACTCGCTGAAATAAATGTAGCATGAGGTCATGCCACAGCAATATATCATTTAACCGTCTGACATTTAACTCTAATTAAAACAGAAGTGAGTATGCAGTATATACAGCAGCAGGAATAAATATAGTTTTGCCAAACATGACTCAGTCTGTTTTACAAACAGTGCTGGATAGTAATTACTGGATTGCATAATCCGATTACATAAATTAAAGAAGTTCACTTCCAGAACAAAAATTTAGGTAATTTACTCACCCCCTTGCCATCCAAGATGTTAATGTTTTTTTCTAAGTTTTTTAAAACTTATTCACGAAGCTGCCGAAACAAACTTTTACTAAGGAATAGAGAAAAGTCTTAAACTAAGAGTAAGGGCGGCTTTGACCTCATTGCTATGGATGATCTCAGCATGATCACTAACTCTAGGAGAGGGGTCTCTGTCAAATATTTATTCATAGAAATATTGTAGAGTAAAGGTATTCAAATAAAGGTATTCAAACAGTTAGCAGATATGCATATAAACAGCCGTTTAATTACAGAGTAGAATAATTATGGTTAATAGACATGCAAACGTAACAGAAAACCAAACTGGACACAATAACAGCTTCTTGCCCATCTTATGTAATGAAAACAAGGACATAATTAAAGGAAAATTTGAAGTTGGGATAACCTCTAAAACCAAAAAAGAGGAAAACATATGTGTGCAAATAAATGCAGTGCATTTCTAAAATGCTTACATTCGGAGGCAGATTGCTGGAAAGTCATTTTAGCCCTGCTGAAAAACAACAACAATAGAAACCATCACAGAATTTGTAATGTTTTCACTGGTTTTAATGTTAACTGTAATGCTCCCTGTTGATCTCTGCTGGTAATTGGTCACCTTTTATTGGTTGCTTGTTAAAACCACTAAATACTAATGGAACATGTCCCAAAACACATTACAAAAAAACATTGTGTGGAAGTGGAAAACATTAGAAATTCTGTGATGGTTTGTATTGTTTGTGATTTGGTCTTAGTGACTTAGGAGTCCTCTTCACTACTTCAGATTTTCTTCTAAATTTGCAAGTTGTAAGATACTTTTATCCTTAAGATGTTTTGTGAATACGGGCCCAGTTTGTAGAAATGTGTCATTCCGTCACTGTCTCACCATTGGATCCTTTGGAGTGAATGGGTGCCGTCAGAATGAGAGTCCAAACAGCTGATAAAAACATCACAGTAATCCACACCACTCCAGTCCATCTTGAGAAGACAAAAGCTGAAACAAATCCATCAAGACGTTTTGAACTAAAATACAAGTCTGAAATCCCTAATGAAAAAGTGGTCTGGTCTGAATCAGGAGAGAAATCTGCACAGATCAAGCACTGTTTGCAAGCCAAAACAGCTCTAAAAAAATATGTGGCTGGATTTTGATGTGAGAGACAACAGGAGATGGACTTTTTCACTGGAGGAAGCGTTATTATGGATTATGGACTTATTATTATTTTAAGTTTGAAGTTAAAAATGTCTTAATGATGGATGTGTTTCAGCTTTTGTCTTCTCAAGATGTTGACTGATGAACTGGAGTGGTGTGGATTACTTATGGATTATTGTGATGTTTTATCAGCTTTTGGGACTCTCATTCTGACGGCACCCATTCACTGCAGAGGATCCATTGGTGAGACACATTTCTACAAATCTGGGCCCATATTCACAAACCATCTTGCCTCCTTGACTCCTAAGAAAAATAAAGGTGTTTCATAAAGAATCTTTAACATCTGAAGAACCTTTCAAGGTTCTCTGCAGCAAAAGAAGGTTCTTCAGATTTGAAAAAAGGCAGTTCTTTAAAGAACCTTTGTCTGAATGGTTCTTTGTGGAACCAAAAATGGTTCTTCTTTGGCATCGCTGTGAAGAACCTTTAAAGCACCTTTATTTTTAAGAGTGTAAGTCACTAAGACCAAATTGAAAAATCTTATATCTAGATGAGTAAAAATTGTCTTGTTTTCAGAAAAAAAACAAGTCAAAATTAAGTGTGTTTGTACTTGAAACAAGCAAAATAATCTTGTTTTCTGTTTGTAATAAGATTGTTTAGCTTTTTCTAAGCAAAAACTTGCTTAACTTTGACCTGTTTTTCTAAAAACAAGAAAATAATTTTTACTTGTATAGAAAATCCTTCTTGATTTAAGAATTTTTAGATATATTGGCTGGAAACAAGACAAAAAAATCTAAGTACGAAAAAAAAAATTGCAGTACATTAACAGCAACAGCTGTGCTTGCATCCAGTTTTGTTTTTGTTTGCATGCCCTACTATTAACCACAATTATTCTATTTTGTAATTAAAAGGCTGTTTATATGCATATCTTCATTGTTTATAAGCAGCACACATGTAAAAGGCTGACAATCAGCTGAACACATACTTGTTTAATTATGCCTGCATTTTAAAATCTTAATTTGAATGTGGCAACATTTTTATTTTCAAACCTTTGAAAATGGCAACATAATATCACGCTCTACAATATTTCCCCTCCCCCCTCAGCCAATCACAGTGTGCATAGTTAATAAGCATGCTGACATCATCCATAGAAATGAGGTCAACCCCGCCCTTATTCTTAGTTTAAGACTTCTCTCTATTCCTTAGTAAAAGCTTTGTGTTAAGAGAAAAACTTTTACCGCCATTTAGGATCACTCTTAGTGGTAAGATAACATTTTCAGTGAATCTGGGCCCTGGAATTTTGCAATCGTTCTACCAGGGAGGAACAGAGAGTGAAAAAGTCTGGAAAATTACAGTATGCTTAAGCGTCTACTCATAGCAGTGTATATTTTTCCAGTTAAGTTGGTTGTATTAGTCATGAGCCACATAATTCAGAAAATGCTTTGATATTATTACTTTATGAAGTTGGAGATTGAACACACAGCGTGTAATTGGCAAAAGGCAAAATCAAAAGATTTAAACACAGAAGCCATTACTGAGATGAGACACTTTCATTCGGTGCTGTGCTAAATGGACAGTCTGGCCAAAAAAAGATGTTGCCAATGTAATTGGAAATGCAGATGCATGTCTCTCTACCAGAAAATGAACTATAATTGTTGTTTGACGAACTGCTCATTGAGCCCAGTGTGATTCAGGTGAGCCTGCAGATGAAAGCACACGCTCATTTACTGATATTAATGCAAATTATAGTAGAATACTGGAGCTGCGGGCAAATTAAGCACAGTCAGGATCCAAACTGCATTGTGAATAGAGTCTCCACTCAGGTATAATTTAGCTCAGGCCTGAACTCGACTGACCCACAGAATCTCACTGATCTGGAACGAGCGTTCGCTCAGTTGTCTGTGCTTTCCTGTGGAGATCAGATGGTTGCTAAGAAACATGACAACGTCACACTGTGTCAAATAAAATTATCGTTGAGGTAACAGTAGCAAACAATCACCTTTGCTGGAGATTAAAAACACCTCAGCTACAATCCGGTTCCTCAAAGGAAGTAACACTTATTGCTCTGACGGATTTGACGTTATTGAGCATTGTGCGTCCAAGAACAGCCATTTATTTCTGCTTCTGGGATGAAAACAATGCTGAATGCATCTGTGGAGGACAGTGTGAATGCACGCGAGGAAAAGCATCTGATAGCGTTTGTTTGAGTCAAACTCTTGGCACTAATTAATCTGTCACTTGACAATATGGCTAATGCGAATACAATATTTAGCCCAGTGTTTGTTCCTGTTGTGTTAGACTGCTAAATCACACTTCTGCTGTTAATGCATTTACATAACCATCACTGCTGGGGTTTTTTTCCTTTTAGTTGAAGGGTTAGTTCAACCAAAAATGTAAATTAGCCCATGATTTACTCACCCTCCAGGCATCCTAGATGTATATGATTTTCTTTTTTAGACAAATCCAGTTGGAGTTATATTAAAAATTATCCTGACATCTCTATGCTTTAGAATTACATGGGCACAGTGTTGGGGAAAGTTACTTTTAAAAGTAATGCATTACAATATTGAGTTACTCCCTAAAAAAGTAACTAGTTACGTTAATTTTGCGTTTCTTTTTAAATCTGGGCAGGGCTTGCTTGTTTGTTTTTAATATAAAAGTTATATTTTTGTCAAATGTAAAAGCTTTTTTACAGCAAAAGCCTCAGGCATAGAGAAAAGTAAATTGACGTCTGTACAGTAGACCGCATAAGAAAACAATGTCAACACTTCAGCAATAAAAAAAAAAGGAAAACAAATAGATTATCTTGAGTAATTTTTGCTTATTAGTATGGATGAATTGGATCATCAAAGGTCGGCAGCAAAGACATCGGTTAATAAAATGGGATTAAATACATAAAGGATATTTGTACTTAACATTTAATTGCAGGTTTGCTTTGAATTTGACTGTTTTTATTCATTTTGAAGAACACTGGATCTGTTTTTTAGTGAGTGAGATGAATTAATGCATGCTCATTCTAGAACTAAAGTAACATCTTACAATTTCTCTCAACATGGGGACAGGAGAGCTTTTAATCAATAAATGGGGCAAAGTAACTGGTTTTACTTATTTGAAAAAGTAACTCAGATATTTTCTTGTCAATTAAAAAGTAATGTGTTACTTTACTAGTTACTTGGAAAAATTAATATTACATTACTCGTGTTTCTTGTAATGCGTTACCCCCAACATCGCATGGGCGAGTGTTTCTTCATCAGTCCAAAATAAGTCCAATAAAGTGCATCCATCCATAATAAAAAGTGGTTCACACAGCCTCCTGTAGCGAATCCATGCATTTTTCATAATATATCCATATTTAAAACAATAATCATGTTTGTACACAGAAGCCGTTCCGGGCGGATGACATCAGATGATGTAGTTGAGCGTGAAAACCAACGTTTGTTTACAGAAGCAAAGCAAGCAAGTTCTTACTTTAGGAAAGGAAAACCTTTTGGTTTATATCGAAATCCTACGACATTTTCATTTACAATTCATTTTTTTCTTTTGATCTCTCCACAGCGCAACACCCACGTATTACGATCTCCCTCGCTTCTATGTACAACCAGTTGGTGCAAGCTAGATTAAAGCGATTGCATTTTAAATATGGATATTTTTCTCACAAAATTGCATCGATTCACTACAGGAGGCGTTTATTCACCCCCTGGAGCAGTGTGAGGCACTCTTATTATGGATGGATGCACTTTATTGGACTTGTTTTGGACTGATGAAGAGAAACACCCACCTACTGCCAAATCAAAGCTTGGAAGTGCCAGGATAATTTTTAATATAACTCAGACTGGATTCGTCTGAAAGGAGGAAGTCTCTTACATTAAGGATGCCTGGAGTGTGAGTAAACTGGCTAATTTTTATTTTTGGGTGAACTAACCCTTTAATACTACTGCATATTGTTGGCTTGTCCAGTTCATCGCACAGAGTCTGTGTTTTTCACATGTTAAAAAATAAATACGACCTTACGTTGTTTTAATCACGTTTACACACTGCCTTTGAAACTTTTGGCCATCTTTAAAAAAAAAAATTAGGATCAGGTTCGACAAATATGAAAAAAAAAAAAAAAATTAATAATAATAATAATAAACGACTATTTCAGACTCAAGGTCATTGTACACTTGCACAGTCAGAAATTTTCGTATGTTTTTTTCATATTAGTCATGCTAATCTTGTGTCAATTGTTTACACACTGCCTCCTAAACTTTCACCTATCATAAAAAAAATCTGGTTTGATAAATATGAAAAAAAAAAAAAATCCAAAATTTTCGTATGCGTTTTAATTTTTGCATTCGTTATCCTTTCCTATCAAAATGCTTGCTACAGATGCAAAAACGGGAGCCAAGGAAGCATTTTTCTTTAAAAAAAATCCTCATTTCAAACTACTAATTGAACTTTGTTTTCTGCGTTTTCACAGCTGTTGCAAGCCGTTTGATAGGAAAGGATGACGAATATGAATTTTTTGAAAATTTCATAGGTGTTTTCATATTCATCATCCTTTCCTATCAAAATGCTTGCAGTGGATGCAAAAACAGAAAAATCAAACCTGATACGATTTTGGTGGACAAAAGTTTCAGAGGCAGTGTGTAAATGTAATTGACACAACATGAGGTTGTATTTATTTTTTAACATGCAAACATTTCGGACTCTGTGTTCAATGACCTTAAAAGTGCATATTTTGAACAATAAACAATCTGAATGCAATGTGAAGCAGCAGAGACTCACCAATTTGCATCAAACCCGAACGGCAAATGCAAAACAAAACGGCCAAAAGCCAAAGAATATTGGATCTGAAGAAATGAGCAATACCCCAGATAACTGCGATTGTAGTGATTTATTTGTACAGTAAGGAAGCAGACTGTGCATTGCCTTAACTCGGATGAAGGCAGATACGAGGCATTTGTGCTCAGGACAGAAACCTCAAACACTTTCAACAGAGAGGAAGCAGAGAGGACTCAACCGAAGAACAGAGAAACAAAAAATCTGATCCCATCTGATGACTGAAAGGAGAAGCATTGTTTGAAGGCATAAAGCAAATAAAACTAAATAGAGATCCAGCGCCGGGGCTCCCGAGATCGGTCGTCGAAGAGGCTGAACCACGACCAGCACGGAATACATTTACAACATTGACACGGGAGTCACCGGACACCAGGAGAACGGAAAATACGGCGGCGTTTAAAACCGAAACGCTTTCAGAACAGCTTCCCTCATGATGCCATCATTCAGCGAGAAATTAAGATGTATAAAACGTTAACAAAAATAGCATATAGAAAAAGGTTTTACAAAAAGACAGGCCAGTCCTACAGAGATGCTCACGACTGCATTGAGAGTGCGAGGGTCCGGGCGACAACGGGGGGCGGTCTTTAAAGACAGGTTTGCGTGCCCCGCTCGCCGGAGGGAGCCGAGTGAAAGCCTCTCGTTCCGTCCGGACCTCGCGGGAGCCGGACCACTCCCGGAGGAAGCCCGTCCGCGTTCTGGATCTTTCTCCCGAGCATCGGGCTTCCCACCGGGCTGCTCTCCTGACTAGCCACCTGCTTCCGCCGCTGGACCCACGGGCTGCCCGAAGGGGTCAAGCTGCTGTCCGAGGAATAGTCCGCCCAACGGCGTCCCGCTTCGGGGCTCAAGCGGCCCTCGCTGACCAGGGGAGACTTCCCCGAGTGGTGCGGCTTGCGCTGGGTGCAAGGGCTGGCTCGCGGGCTGCTCCACGGACTGGAGCGTGGCGACACCACCGGACTGAGGTGATTGGGCCCAGCGCTTGTTGGGCTAAGCTTGTTGCAAGAGCGTGACTTTCGGGCCAAACGCGGCGACGTGGGATTGCTCTCGGTTTCCGAAGAACTTGCGGCAGAGTCATCGCCGTGATATTGCAACTCTCTGACGCGGCTGTTGAGCGAACGACTCTTCCGAATGCCGCCTGGTCCCTCGTCCCGCGGCCGGTCCTTCGGTACCTTTTTCTTGGGCGGCTTGGTGCCGATTAGAACCACCTTCAATCCTAGAGACCCTCTGGCACCGCCGTCTCCACCGACCGCCTCGTGGGCTCTCATGGCCGCCTCCACTTCTTCGAACTCCACGATGGCACACTCCTCCGTTCCCAGTTGGGAGTAGCGGCCGCTCAGCTTCTTCAGGTCGGCCGGCAAGTCCTTCCCGGGTTTGAGGACCCGCACCGAGGCGATGGGTCCGTAGTTTCCAAAGGCCTTCAGCAGGAGCTCCATCAGCCGCTCTTGCTGGGTCGGACCCGCTGAGCCGTTACTTCCGTCGGCCCCGAGCGCCACGCCCAGCTCCGGCCAGCGCTTGAGCTCGCTGAGCAGAAGCATGCGACTTGGAAGTGACTCGCTGGCGAAAACTGGTACGGTCGTCCTGCGTCGCACCTTACGGCCCTCATCGTTCAGTTCCAGCAAGTTGGAGTGACGCAAGGCGTACGCTGTGGTTCTCCAATCTCGCGTCAAGTGCTTGACCTGAGGAAAAGACAGACAGGAAGCAATTCATCTTCAGGTATGACCAATAATCAAGTTAAGATTCACATCGACTGTTTTCACATTTCCATGTTTCCCAGAAGTGGTCATAGTTGGGTTAAAGTCTATAATGGTAATCGAAACAACAAATACGCAGTTTTGTTTTTGCCCCCTATTTTTTTTATGAGCTGAACTCAAAGGTCCAAGACTTTATTGCAAATGGTGGTCGCATCAGATACTGATTGGTTTTCGGACCCCCCCCCCCAATACAGTAAAACTCTACATTTTAGAGTGGCCATTTATTGTGGCCAATAAAAAAAAAAAAAAAAAAATACTTATTTTACACATCATCTGAAAACTGAATAAATAAGCTTTCCATTGATGTATGTGGTTTGATTGATTTGATATTTGGTCGAGATGCAACTATTTGAAAATCTAGAAAAAAAATGTTTTTCGGAAAATAAGATTTGTCATTTTGCTTCAATTAAATGTATCTCGATTTAAAAGTGTTTACTGTACTGGAAAGTAAGACAAAAGTACAGTTTAGCAAGAGAAATTCTATGATTTCTCTTTTGCTTTCTAAAAGAGGAAAAAATATATTGATATAAAAAAAGTCAGTCAAAAAAGAAAAATCTGAAACCTGAATAATTGGTGTATGGTTTGTTAGAGTAGGACCATATTTGAAACTATTTGAAAATCTGGAATCTGAGGATGCCAAAAAAAAAGAAAAAAAAAGAAAATCGCCTTTAAAGTCCAAATTAAGTTCTTAGCAATGTATATTACTTATCAAAAATTACGTTATATATTTTTATGGTTCCTCATGGAACATGAACTTTGTTATTTAATTGTCATTTTTGGCATAAAAGAAAATTTGAACCATACACTGTATTTTTGGCTATTTCCAGTGCTGCTAAAGACTGGTTTTGTGATCCAGAGTCACATTTTTCTGATCCCATTAGCAGAGTTGTTCCTTACTTTAAGTTAAAATGCAATTTTGATTGATTTATTTCAGAGAACAAGATCTATTTTTGTCATTTTGTTTCAAATAAATGCATCTTGCCTTAAAATCATATAGATATTTGTACTGAAAAAGACAGAAGTGCACTGTAGCAAAAGAAAATCATAGAATTTCTGTGGCTTTCCAAATAAGGGGGGAAAAAAGAGAGATTTATATTAAGAAAGATTGATGCCATTGGTCAAAAAATACATATTTGTAGCAATAGCCCAAAATGCATTGTATAGGTCAAAATGATTGATTTTTCTTTTATGCCGAAAATCAGTAGGATATTAGGATTATGTTCCATGAAGAAATTTAGTAAATTTCCTACTGTAAATATATTAAAACTTAAATTGATTAGTAATATGCATTGCAAAAAAAATAATTTGAACAACTTTAAAGGTGATTTTCTCAATATTTTGGATTTTTTTTTTGCACCCTCAGATTCCAGATTTTCAAATAGTTGCATCTCAGCCAAATATTGTCCTATCCTAACAAACCAAACATCAATGGCAAGCTTATTTATTCAGCTTTCAGAGATATAAATCTCAATTTATGACTGGTTTTGTGGTCCATGGTCACAAATATCAAATGCTTGAGTGTTGTAAATAATGATTTACGATGTTAATTAGGGTCCATTTATCAACACACAAGCCTTGATTGTCGCTCATTCAGTGTTAATATCTCAAAGAGAAAAGTAATTATATTCCCTTGTCATTGCACATCAAAGTACAGCTTTAATTTAGACTGATGAAGCACAGAAAAGGCAGTGAAAGAGCAACTCGAGCCAGATTTAGCCATCGCTCCAGCAGCGAGATACGATGGCAGAGCCGTAATTTAGAGCGGAGTGCTTCAAATGATTCGACAAATGTGTTTCCCCCTGTGCTTGTGATTTCTTATTGAAAAAAGGAAGTTGAAGTGGAACATTTTGAAATGCCAGTTCCTTTTAAGTCAGTAGCCCATCAAAACCATCATTTACTACCATTCATTATTAGTTAAAAGGCTCTCATTGACTTTCTTCATAGGCATAAAACATCCTTAAATAAAGAGTCGTGAATCAAAGCCAAAGCAACCATTTCAAGGATGATCCACAAACACTGATTTAAAGCAAAAAGGAGAAAATGCATTAACAGTTTTATAAAATAAAAAAACCCCACCTAGGTCTTCTGTGAAGTATTGTGAATGACAATCAGAAACAACACCCACAATATTAAACTGGTTTTTAGTCATTATTTAAGCAGCATGCAAACATTGATCACAGTCCGGTGCGATTACGTCATTCGCAATGCCTCATGGGAGTGGGCGCTCATTGCTTAATTCTCGCCAAGATTCTCATTTCCACGGTAACAGAGGCTTCTCTGATTGGCTGATCTCTCATCAGGATTATGGGTAGTTCAGTTCCTCAGCAGGAATCTGGCTATTAAACAGTTTCACAAAAATGTTGAAGTCATACTAAAAATTACAAAACTTTTGATCTCATTTAGGATGTTCTCATTTTAGAATGCACATAGCCAGATGTTTTATTTAAATATGTGACCCGAGCACAAAACCAGTTGCAAGGGTATATTTGTAGCAATAGACGAAAATACATTGTATGGGACAAAATTATCAATTTAATGCCAAAAATGATTAGGATATTAAGTAAAGATCATGTTACATGAAAATATTTTGTACATTTCCTATCGTAAATATATCAAAACTTAATCTTTGATTAGTAATATGCATTGCTAAGAACTTCATTTGGACAACTTTAAAGGTGATTTTCTCAATATTTGGATTTTTTCCACCCTCAGATTCTAGATTTTCCAAATAGGTGCATCTCAGTCAAATGTTGTCCCATCTTAAACCTACATCAATGTAAAGCTTATTTATTGTACAATCTGTATAAATCTCAATTTAAAAAAAGGACTCTGATGACATTTTTCTTTTTTGACTGACACAAATATTTATATATATATATATATATAAATATTTTTTCCTCTTGTGGAAAGCCAGAGAAATTGATTTTTCTTTTGCTAAACTGTACTTTTGTCCTATTTTTCATTACAATTGTCTAAAAGCTTTTAAATTAAGATACATTTACTTAAAGCAAAATTACATAAGTCTTGTTTTCTAAAACAATAGATTTGTCTGAAAAAGTCAATACATCAATGAACATCAATGGAAAGCTTATTTATTCAGTTTTCAGATGAAGTGTAAATCTCAGTTTCAAAAAATGGACCCTTATGACTGGTTTTGTAGTCCAGAGTCACATATATTTTTATAATAATAATAATAATAATAATAATAATAATCATTTAATTTTAAATATAATGCAATATAATTACTCATTAATAGTGGTATACGCTGCCTCTCAAAAATTTGTAATTAGTTAGATTTTTTTATGTTTTTCAAAGAATTCTTATATGCTCATCAAGGCTGTATTTACAGTATTAAAAAAAACTGAAAAAAAAAAAAAATATATATATATATATATATAGATAGAAATATTATTACGGTTTAAAATAATGCTGTCCTATATTAATACATTTTAAAATAATTTCTTCCTGTGATGCAAAGGTAAATTTTTATCAGCCATATTTCAGTGTCACGTTTTTTCAAAAATCATTCTAATATACTGATTTATTACTTTTATTATCAATGTTAGAAACAGTTGTGCTGCTTACTACTTTTTTTTTATCTTTGGACCTTTGATTTTTTTTTTTTTTTTGCATTCTTGATGAATAAAAGGTTAAAAAGAAGATCATTTATTCAAATTAGAAATCGATAACTTTATCAATTTAACATCCTCGGTAAATAAAAGTATTATTTCTGTAAAAATGATTAAAACACCCCCCCAAAAAAGAAATAAAATAAAAAAATGATAAAGAAAAATAAAATAAAATAAAAATCACAGGTTCAAACGAAATATTAAGCATAAGAAAATAAAAATCTAAAACAATAAAAAATATATTAGATAAAAACTAGATTTAAATAAATATAAAATACAAAAATTTAAAAAATGGGGGCTCGGGGAATATCACTTTTGATCAATTTAACACATCCTTGATAAATAAAAGTATTTAATTTTTTTTTTTTAAAGAAAGAATAAAAATGTACTGACAGAAATAAATTACATTTTAAAATATATTCATATAGAGAACAGTTATTGTACATTGAAATAATTTCACGTCTTTTTAATCAAATAAATGCAGCCTTGATGAGCAGAAAAGTCTCATTTAAAATGCATTAACTTACTGATCCCAAAATTCTGATCAGCAGAATAAATAATTTCTGTATTTTATATGGATATACACTGTTAAAAAATAAAGGTGCTTTAAAAGGTGATGCCATTCAGCCAATCTATTTCTTACCTTTTTATAATCTGAATCGCCACAGAAAGGTTCTTCAGATGTTAAAGGTTCTTTGTGGAACCATTTCAACAAAAAAGGTTCTTCTATGGCATCATGAAGCACCTTTATTTTTAAGAGTGTATGTACTCTGTGTGCGTCTCTAAATCTGCTAAAAGTTTGTGTCAGATTTGAGTAAAATAATGCAAAGTAAACAGGTTCTGTGTTTTAGGACTAGTTTTAAGAGGTAAAGGGATTCATGGAAAAATTGAGAAAAACTGTACAAATCAAAATAAATAGACTGATTAAAATAAGATAATTAATTTGATTCGAATTGGTATAAAATAAATATATATTTGGAAGAAAAAATTAAAAAAATATTTAAATAACTAAAATAAACTGGGGCTGCACGGAAGCACGAAGGGGACCATGGAAAAACTGAGAAAAACCATGTTAAAAAAAAGTAAATATAAGAAATTAAAATAAATGGATGAAAATATAAAACAAAACCCACATCAAGAATGAATAAAAATGTACTGACACAGGAATAAATTATATTTTAGAATATATTCATATAGAGAACAGTTATTGTAAATTGAAATATTTCACAATATTACAGTTTCTGTATTTTTAATCAAATAAACGCAGCCTTGATGAGCAGAAAAGTCTCATTTAAAAAGCATTAAAAATCCCAAACTTTTGATCAGCAGTGTATATAATATGTATTTTATATGGATATACACCGTTAAAAATAAAGGTGCTTTAAAAGGCGATGCCATTCAGCCAAAGGTTCTTTAAAGAACCATCTCTTTCTTACCTTTTTATAATCTGAAGAACAGTCTTTCGCCACAGAAAGGTTCTTTAGATGTTAAAGGTTCTTTATAGAACCATTTAAACAAAAAGAGTTCTTCTGTGGCATCGTGAAGCACCTGTATGATTAAGAGTATGTGTGTGCGTCTCTAAATCTGCTAAAACTATGTGTCAGCTTTGAGTAAAATAATGCACAAGTAAACAGGTTCTGTGTCATTTAGGTCACAAGGCATTTACCTTCTTGAAGGAGGTGAGCAGCTTGACGCTGACGAAGCCCAGCTTGTTTCGGCGGACGTGTTTGAGCAGGAAGGCGTCGTGCTCCAGGTTTTCGTCGGACAGATAATATTCAATCTGCGCCACCAGTTTCTGGATGAGCTCTGGGTCCGGAGGCTGCCAGCTCTCCTCCTCCAGCTCCCCGCCGCTGGTCCCCGCGCCACTGACGGACAAACAAGACACAAGAAACTAGTGAGCTGGCGTGAATCCGCAGCAGGGAGCCCGTCTGTTTCCCATCATCCCCCTAAAATCTCAGATTCCCCCACAATCCAACAGCCTGCGCGAAAACACGAGCATCGCGGCTCGCTGCCCACGAACACCAACACACGAGCAGCGCCGAGACCTCTCCATCTGACCAGAGAACACATGCTGAACCGCGCACGCTCTCCGGAGACCAGCAGCGAAACAAATCTAATCTTTTCAAGAGATTCCACAGCTCACCTACAGAAATAACCTTCAGAAATCTAATTAAACGGATGACTCATCGCCTTCCGGCCCACAACCTTTAAAAGCGCGCGTCCGCTCGGGACGGTCGCACAAGGCGGGGAAGCCCTTCAAGCGCAGAAAGCGGCCCGTCACGATCCGCCCACGGCTGCGGAAGCACAATAGCAGCATCAGCCCGACTCATTAGTGCTCCACAACAATGCAAATTGGGCCGTGGGCCACAGACGCACCACTACTCGCATCTACTAAATGCTCGCTCCAAGAAGAAGAGTGGGAAAATGCTCAATAGGTCATGTGGGAGAGATTTAATTGCACATCAACAGCACAGATGAGCCAGCGGCCAGAGTTCAGACGCTTAGAAATGGACACGGGGTCATTGAGGACACTAGTGAACCACACCGGGGTTTACAGGGAAGAGCTAAAGGGATTCGTGGAAATATGGAGAAAAACTGTACAAATTAAAATCAATAGACTGATTGAAATGAGTTTAATATTAATTTGATAAAATGTAAAATTAAAAAAAAAAAAAAAAAAAAAAAAAAAAAACAGGGGCCGGGGGAATCAGTGAGAAAATGTGTTACATTTAAAAAGAAATTAGACCAAAAAAAAAAAAAAAAGGTAAAAATATTAAAAACTACATTAAAATAAATTAAATGGGGGGCTTCAAGGAAGGGCGAGGGGGAAAAAAAGTAAATTAAAATAAATGGATGAAAATATATATATAAAAAAAATACAAAATATGTACAAATTAAAATAAACTATTGAAACTAATTATAGTAGTAGTAAAATATACAAAAAATTAAAACAGGGGGCTACAAAGAAGTGCTGGGGGATCGGTAGAAAAATTGAGAAAATGTGTTACATTTAAAAAGAAATTAGACCAAAAAATGGTAAAAATATTAAATAAAATCTAGATTTAAATAAATTAAATGGGGGGCTGCAAGGAAGGGCGAGGGGGGGATAAATTAAAATGAATGAATGAAAATTAAAAAAAAAAAAAAACTACAAAAATACAAATTATGTGCAAATTAAAATTAAAAATTAAAAACTGGGGGCTACAAAGTAGCAGCAAATGTGTTACATTTAAAAAGAGATTAGACAAAAGCTTTATCAAAATAAATAAACTGGGGGCTGCAAGAAAGACGGGAGTCCATGGAAAAACTGAGAAAAACCATGTACAGAAAAAAGTAAAAGGAAATTAAAATAAACGAAATTTCAAAAATACAAATTATGAACAAATTAAAAACAAATTAAAATAAGTATAAAATACAAAAATTAAAAACCAGGGGGTTTACAAAGATCAGTGGAAATCGAGAAAATGTGTTACAAGTTTAAAAAAAGAGAATTTTTTTTTTTTAAATATTAAATAAAGTATAATAAATAGATTAACATTTAAAAAAAAAAAAAAAACTACATATTGAAATTGATTGAAATTAATCCAAGTAACCAACAAAATGCATTTAAATGAATAAATTAGTTTTAAACATTTAGTGACTTGGAAAAACTTAAGTGTAACTTACTGTACCAAACAATATCTCTACATTGGTTTACACTCTTAGAAACGGTTCCAAAAGGTTTTTTTTTTTTTTTTTTTTGCAGTGATGCCATACAGAATAGCCAAAGAACCTTAAAGCAGTTCCTTAAAGAACCATTTAGAAAAAATAAAATAAAGAACCTTTCCATGGATGTTCGGAATTCTAATTCTAGATCCATCAATGCCAATAAAGAACCTTCATTTTTAAGAGTGTAGTTTGTAAAATGAGTGTACATGACAATATATGGACATCTTTTACATTTCTATTATAGTTCCATCTCATCTAAAAGATCAAAAACCACTGATCTAGACACAAACACAGATAGATATTGAGATGCTGTATAATGTGTCCAGCACTCATGGCATGTGGGAGCATTACATCATGATGTTAGTGGACCATTATAGTGGATGTGGATGTATGGAACTAGTAGAGCAACAGGTCTGGTCCCATTCCTACCTGATGAGCTGCGACAGGTGTCTCTCACACACTCAATCACAATTAGAAACGTGCACTTTCATGAGGTCGAGCGTCTATTTATAGCGTTGAGAGCGCGGCTGCTGTTTGTTTGTGCGCGTGTGGATGACGGATGGAGAGATCCATGGAAATCAATGACTTTATTACGCGAGCCCGATTTAGAAGGGGAATGGTGTACCTGGATTTATCGTGTCTTCCGATCTCGTCTTCGCTGCCGCTGCCCGTCTGGAGCTCGATGGTGTTGGAGGAAGGCTCCTCGTCGGGCTCCTCGTCCTCCGCCGCCTGGATGGCCACGGTGATGGTCACCGGAGCGCTGATCTCCCGCGGCTCCGCGTCCGGCTGCAGCGGCTCGGTGCTGGAGCTCATGATCTCCGCCGTGAACGCCTCCTCTTCCACGGCTCCGCTGGCGTCTGCGCTCGAAGGGGAAGCGACGGCGACGCGGCACGGCGAACACAAACTTCCCAGGCGCTTGTGAAGATCAAACGGAGCCGAGAGGACGCGCTCCACGGCGGACCAGAGCGTCCAGAATCTGCGCCACGGAGACGGTGACGGCGCGGGGCTGTCAGAGGAGGAAGAGGGGACGGGTTTGGATTCGTCTTGAGCAGCTACTTCCTCATATGTAAGAGGCTTTGTGCGTTTGAATCGAGCTCTGGGATTGGGCCGTGGCGCCTCCCCAACCCACCAGCAAAACTGAAGCCAAGAGGGCGGCAGCAGGAACGCGACGCAGCGCAGGAACGCGTTCAACACGGCTGACATTTCTTTGCGTCTCTTTCTCATTACTTAAAGAAGCCGCGAGCGCCTCGTCGATACATTTATATCGCTAAACCGTGATTGCTTCACGTGACGGCAATTAGGGAAAAACACGCCAGCGGCGATTAATCAAAGCGCCCGACCCACTTTACGCGTGCAAATTGGATAATAGGCTTTACAGCAGCGGATTTACCGTGCGGAAGGACGATAGAAACGTCCCTTCATCATACTGTCTAGTCATTTATGTCATGATCCCCTAAAAAAAAACAAAAAGTTTCGAAATCCCAAATTATTTTTTTAAAGTGAGTTAATGACGTAAAACTTCAATCATAGGCTATGTGGTGTAAATAATAACAAGAATGATAATTGTTGTTATTATTATATTAAAAATATCAATGTATTTTTATTTATGTAGGCTATAGCAGTCAAAAGTTTCTGGACAGTAAGTTTTTTTTTGTCTTTTTAACGTCTCTTCTGCTCACCAAACTTGTATTTATTTGATAAAAAACAGTAAAAGCAGTAATATTGTCTAATAATTTTACTGTTTAGTAAATCTGCTTTTTATTTAAATATATAATAAAATGTAATTTATTTCTGTGATCAAAGCTGATTTTTTAGCATCATTACTGTAGTCTTCAGTGTCACATGATTCTTCAGAAATTATTCTAATATGCTGATTTGCTGCTCAAGAAACATTTCTTGTTATTATCAATGTTGAAAACAGTTTTTGCACGATTCTTTGATGAATAGAAAGATCCAAAGATCAGCATTTATCTGAAATTAAAAGCTTTTTATACACTATACTATTCAAACAAGTCAGTCTAATGTTTTTGTTGGGAAGGGAAATAAACTGGGGGGCTGCAGGAAGTGTAAAAAGTGTGGAAATGTGTTAAAAATGGCGTACAAATATACAAAAATAAATTATAAAAAAAAAATATATATATATATAAATAGCTTAAAATTAATTCAAATAGGCCAAACCAAAAACAACCCATTAAAATACAATTAAATTAATAAATAAATTAGATTAAAACATTTCGTGACTAGAAAAACTTACTTAAAAAGTTCAGCTTTGATCACAGAAATACATTACATTTTAAAATATATTCAAATCGAAAGCACATTTTTAAATAGTAAAAATATTTCACATTTTTACAGTATTTTTGATCAAATAAATGCAGTAGATCATCATATTAGAATGATTTCTGAAGGATCATGTGGCACTAAAGAAGAAAAATGATGCTAAAATTCAGCTTTGCATCACAGGAATAAATTACATTTTAAAATATATTCAAATAGAAAGCAGTTATTTGAAATAGTAAAAATATTTAACATTTTACTGTATTTTTGATCAAATAAAGGCAGCAAATCAGCATATCAGAATGATTTCTGAAAAATCATGTGACACTGAAGACACAAGTAATGATGCTCAAATTCACCTTTGATCAAAAGAATAAATTACATTTCAAAATATATTCAAATAGAAAGCAGTTATTTGAAATAGTAAAAATATTTCAAAATTTTATGTACTTTTAATCAAATAAATGCAGTAAATCAGAATATTAGAATGATTTCTGAAGTATCGTGTGACACTGAAGACTGCAGTAATGATGCTGAAAATTCAGCTTTGATCAAAAGAATAAATTACATTTCAAAATATATTCAAATAGAAAGCAGTTATTTGAAATAGTAAAAATATTTCACATTTTACTGTATTTTTGATCAAATAAAGGCAGCAAATCAGCATATCAGAATGATTTCTGAAAAGTCATGTGACACTGAAGACACAAGTAATGATGCTCAAATTCACCTTTGATCGCAGAAATAAATTACATTTTAAAATATATTCAAATGAAAAGCAGATTTTTAAATGGTAAAAATATTTTAAATTATAACAGCATTTTTCTGTATTTTTAATTAAATAAATGCAAATTTGGTAAGCAAAAGAGACTTCTTTAAAAGCATTAAAATCTTTTGACTGGTATACATAAACATGAATACATTGATATATTTTATATAATCATAACAATTATCATTCTTGTTATTGTTAGTATTTTTGAATGTATATTATAACATATGCAGCATGTTGTTTATAGTGCATTCCAGTGCACAGGAGTTGTTTTGAGGTGAGAGCGTGACGTCACGCGTGTGTGAGTCATTCCTGTGTCTGTGATTGATGTGTGTGTGCAGGGCTGAGCTCAGCGGTGAATGAGGTGATGCTGCAGCAGGACGTCACGGCCGTGTCCCGCATACTGATGATGAGCAGCGCGCTCCAGGTTCACTTTAAGATGCGTCTCTTCATGTGAGCTTTTGTTTGAAAGGCAGTGCAGCTGTGCATTATGGAAAACCCAGTAACAAAGCCTGAATGAAGCGGCTCGTCCCTTCGGTGTTTGTCTGTATTGAGCAGCAGTAGTAAAGTAGAGCTGTCTTTCTGTGATTCTGATCCGTCTGACCCATGTTCTCCATCCCTGGGCTATTCAGGGTCAGGTGATTATAGAGTCTGAATGTGTTTTTAGGTAGATGCAGCGTTTCTACTGCAGTATTTATAGCCGCTGAACCCTGAGGACCTTCCTGCTCAGGAATGAATGCATCACTATTGATAAAACACACAATGCAAATATCACTCATGTGTCTGGACCTCTCCACTTAGAGGATGTTTAGAAGCACTATTTCTATTTATTTTTTTTTTTTCATAAAAAGCCAATAATCAATCTTACAGTGCATTATAGTTGCTTTGTGAAATGCATGAGAAACCATCATCCATCATGCACTACAAAAAATGCTTTTCTTACTTAGATTTTGTTTTGTTTCCAGCCAAAATATCAAAAAATTCCTAAATCAAGACCAGTAAAAATGATTGTCTTGTTTTCAAAAAACGAGTCAAAATTAAGTGCGTTTTTGCTTAGAACAAGCTTAATAATCTCCCAATGGGGTTAGAAATTGAAATCTTATTTCAAACTGAAAACAAGATTTTTCTTACCCCATTGGGAGATTATTTCGCTTGTTCTAAGCAAAAACGCACTTAATTTTGACTTGTTTTTTTGAAAGCAAGACAATCATTTTAACTTGTTTCCAGCCAAAATATCTAAAAACTCTTAAATCAAGAAGGATTTTCTAGACGAGTAAAAATTATTGTCTTGTTTTCAGAAAAAAACAAGTCAAAATGAATTGAGTTTTTGCTTAGAACAAGCTAAATAATCTCCAAATGGGGTAAGCAAAAAAAAATTTCAAACAGAAAACAGGTTATTTTTCTACCCCACTGGCAGATTAGTTAGCTTGTTTCAAGCAAAAAACACTTAATTTTGACCAATTATTTCTGAAAACAAGAAAATATTTTTTACTCATCTAGAAAATCCTTCTTGATTTAAGAATGTTTTGATATTTTGTCTGAAAACAAGACAGTTTTTTTTTTACTCATCTAGAAAATCTTTTTAGAAGATTTTTTTTTTATATATTTTGGCTAAAAACAAGACAAAAAATCTAAGAAATGCATTTTTTTGCAGTGTAAGAAACAAAATTTTATTTCAAAAAGAAAACAAGATTATTTTTCTTACCCCATTGGCAGATTATTTAGCTTGTTTCATGCAAAAACCGACTTCATTTTGACTTGTTTTTTCTGAAAACAATACAATAATTTTTACTTGTTTAGAAAGTCCTTCTTTATTTAAGTGTTTTTAGATATTTTGGCTGGAAACAAGACAAAAATCTAAGTAAGAAGAGCATTTTTTTGCAGTGTGATGAGTGTCTTGCCAACAACAGATGCAGAGGAAATCACACAGTAAATGGAGTTTAACACTCGCTCTTATAGACCATACTGCGTCCGGTGGTGAATCTGGCCTACAGAACATTCATTATTAGCTGAAGATGTCTTTATAGCATTTTTAATATTGCTCAGAGAGGTTTAAACGCAATTAATGATTGCATTTGACATGAAAAAAATGAAGCGCATTTTAAGGGCATTAAGAGAAGTGATGGTTTTAGATGATTCTCATTAGAAACTCATTTTATTCTACTCAAGTTGGTGTAAAATGTAAAATATTGTTTGCAGGGTTTAAAGTAGAGCCAGTATAATGTTTTATGGGGGGAGGGAAATAAACTGGGGGGGCTGCAGGAAGTTTAAAAATGTGGAAATGTGTAAAAAATAGTGTAAAAATGTACAAAAATAAATTACGTAAAAAAAAAAAAAAATATATATATATATATATATATATATATATATATATATATATATATACATAAATAGTTTAAAATTAATTAAAAGTAAGATAATTACTTATAAGATGACCAATAAGATTAAAACATTTAGCGACTAGAAAAAAAAAATATATATAATTTTTTCTCT
>NC_133371.1:48467965-48484835 GCF_049309525.1 Garra rufa | reverse complement strand
CGTGCGAATCGGCTCGGAAATCTGGGATGGAGGAGTCACAGTCACGCCATCCCGAACCCTCAGATGTACAGAGAGCCGTCGGCCGGCCCCACGTACCCCACCCCGATCAGCAGCACGTCGATCAGCGTCCAGATACCCAGACCGCCGAAGCTGAAGAGCTTCCCCAGACCTTCCCTCCACTGCCCCAGATAGAAGCGGTCCGCACCGAAACCGCCCAGAGTGATGCTGCGGACACACCGACAACACGTCACTAAACCATACCACTTCTGACAGCGTCTGCTCAGCCATTGACTTCTACAGTACTGTTCATACTATGGAAGCCAATGGCTACCGTCACCTGTTTGGATCCCATCATTATCATCATATCATAAGATATTTCACATTAAAGATGTTTACATATAGTCCACAAGCGAAAATAATGATTCTTAATACTGTGTTGTTCCCTGAATGCTCCACAGCTGTGTTTTGTGTTTAGTGATAGTTGTTCATGAGTGCCTTGTTTGTCCAGAAGGAAAAAACATGCATTAACATGCATTAACCCCTTAAGCTCTGCGGCTATTTGGGGGATTTCCGCCTGCATTTGGCCTACCTAAATTCAAATGGTTCCCCTATACACATACAATGGAGGAAATAAAACAAATGGTTTCATTGTATAGAAAACCATTTAAACTACATAATATCAGTGTAATTCTTTATAAATAACATTATATAGGTTTCAAATATTACAATAAAAACAAAAAAAACATAGGCGCTTTTTGATTTTTTTTTCAAAAGTTTTTTTTTTGAAAGTCTGTAACTCAGGATTTAGGTGTCTCAGTTCTTTGCAAATTGTTTTGTTTGATTCCACTAGGTCTCAGGATATACCAGAAAAAAGATATACCTGTTATTTTCATATAACAGTTTCTAATTGAAAGTTATTGAATTATAACCGAAGGGAGTCGCATTGCCCCTTTTCCCCTTTTTTCCCCCTAAAAGTGTCCTTCTGTTTCTTTGCAAAAACTGGTTTTATAAAGCACATTACCCCTTAGAATACTATTTTACTATGTACCATAGCACTTTTCATGATTATTGACTGAATTATGTTTCATTTTTATATTTGCCTTTGTATTTACTGAAACACCTACTGTACTTTACTGTCAATATTCAATATACACTCAATACATAGCTTAGCAGATTGTTTTGGTGTCCTTTACGTTTCAAAGTAATTATAAGAATAAAACAAACCTGAATAGAAGCACTGTTATACTTATAGACGCGCTTATGAGCCGCGGATCCTCTGCTCTCCAAGGAAACGGCCCGTTATTTATTCATTTAGCATCTATTTTGGCTAATGGAGACCGCTATATTCGTCTAAGACACATATCTACGCTGTTTTTTGTTTAGTGATAGTTGTTCATGAGTGCCTTGTTTGTCCAGAACACAAATTCTTTGGATTGCCAACATTTGTGTGTATTTGAACCCTTTCCAACAAAGACTGTATAATTTTGAGATCCATCTTATCACACTGAGGACAACTGAGGGACTCATATGCAACTATTACAGAAGGTTCAAACACTCACTGATGCTCCAGAAGGAAAAAACATGCATTAAGAGTCGGGGGTGAAAACTTTTGAAATTTGAAGATCAGCATAAACTTAACTTATTTTGTCTTCTGGAAACATGTAACTATCTCCTGTAGCTTCTAAAGGCCAGTACTAAATGAAAAAAATATGATATTTATGCAAAATAAGACAAATGCACACATCTCCATTCTGTTCAAAAGTTTTCACCCCCCGGCTCTTAATGCATGTTTTTTTCCTTCTGGAGCATCAGTGAGTGTTTGAACCTTCTGTAATAGTTGCATATGAGTCCCTCAGTTGTCCTCAGTGTGAAAAGATGGATCTCCGTTAGCCATTGACTCCTACAGTACTGTTCATACTATGGAAGTCAATGGCTACCGTCACCTGTTTGGATCCCATCATTCTTCAAAAAGGGTTCGTACAGAAACTGCAAAATGAAATTCTAGGACTTTCAAGTACTACCTTTTTACTTTTCAATGACTAATATCTAAAACAAAGATCTCACTTATTAAAAAATGTCATTATTATTTTTCAAATTCTAATAAATAAATTAAACAGCTGCTAGCAGCAATTACCGGGGTTCGAGCAAATAAGGCCTTTATGGCTTCAATGCTGTTGGGGTTTTGAGTTTTCTTATAGGATGTATAGGTTTTGGGTACACTGGATCAAGACCATATCATTAAATGACCATGTTATAACTCTCCAAAGGCAAATGTTCAACTTTGTTAATATTTATTGATACAGAAAGTCAAGAGAATTGTATTGCAATGGTTTTATTGATTTTGAGTTAAAAACCTAGGACTAGGTCACAAAGGTAGTTTTTTTTTTTTTTAATAATATCAAATATTTAAAGAAAAGTTGGATAGACATTAGCGTTCCAAGAGGCAAAGTTGTTCAGAATGAGAAGATCTATCATATGATATGAAGATGTAGCGTTTGTGTGAATATATGAGAATTTTTTTAAGCAAATTGAGGTCATTTACCATAGAAATTGTGTTTTTAAAGCGTTTTTAACTGTTACATCGCCACCTATGGTCCGATCTCCATAAAATGAACAAGCATGCTTGTTAAGAGTCATCTGACAAATGTTTTCAAGAAGCTTTATAAAATTTTGAGTTTTCGTTTAGGTTTTATAGGCTTTTGGTTATACTTGGCCACGCCCCTTTTATAAATGACCCTGTTATAGCCAACCAAAAGACCAAATTCAACATTTTTTTTGATAATTATTAATCTAGAGAGTCCAGAGAATTGCACTGCAGCGGTTTGATCGAGATTGAGCAAAAAACCTAGGACTAGTTTGCAAAAGTAGGTTTTTAACATATGTCTGAATAATGAATAAACGATTTGATTGACAGCAATGGTTCTTGAATCAAAGTTGCTCGGCATGAGGAGATCTATCAAATGATATGCATATTGTGTGGATGTGTGAAACACCATGTGATCACAAAGGCAAAAAAAACTTGTTAGCGCCAACTAGTGGCCAATTTCTTTAAAATTTAATGATTCAAGTGAGTGTAAAGTGAATCACCTGAGAGCCAGAGCCGTGGACCACTTATATCCTCCCGTCCAGTTACAGAACAGACGCTTCAGAAACACCCGCTTACCTGTGAATGAAAACATGCAAAACACACATCAGACACGTGAAAGAAAACAACATTCTGTCATCATCAGCATGTCAGTGAGCTTCTAGAACAACGTTGACTTCCATTATATTTGTTACCCTACTTTCGAAGTCAATGGCTACCATCAACTGTTTTGGTTTTGCACATTCTACAAAGTATCTTCTTTTGTGTTCAACAGAAGAAAAATTAATACAGGTTTGGAAGTCAAAAGTGTACATACGCCTTTCAGAATCTGCAAAATGTTCATTATTTTAAGCAAAATTAAAGGGATCGTACAAAATGCATGTTATAGCTTATTTAATACTGAGTCTGACCTGAATAAGATATTTCACATTAAAGATGTTTACATTTAGTCCACAAGAGAAAATAATGATTCTTAACGCTGTGTTGTTACCGGAATGATCCACAGCTGTGTTTTGTGTTTAGTGATAGTTGTTCATGAGTCCCTTGTTTGTCCAGAACACAAATTCTTTGGTTTGCCAACATTTTTGTGTATTTGAACCCTTTCCAATAATGACTGTATGATTTTGAGATCCATCTTTTTACACCGAGGACAACTGAGGGACTCATATGCAACTATTACAGAAGGTTCAAACACTCACTGATGCTCCAGAAGGAAAAAACATGCATTAAGCGCCGGGGGGTGAAAACTTTTGAACAGAATGGAGATGTGTGCATTTGTCTTATTTTGCATAAATATCATATTTTTTTCATTTAGTACTGGCCTTTAGAAGCTACAGAAGGTAGTTACATGTTTTCCAGAAGACAAAATAAGTTAAATTTACCCTGATCTTTAAATTTCAAAAGTTTTCGCCTCTTAATGCATGGTTTTTCCTTCTGGAGCATCAGTGAGTGTTTGAACCTTCTGTAATAGTTGCATATGAGAATTTAAAGATTAGAATTAGTGCGAGCTGAAGTTTTGTTCTCAAGAACAGCAGACAGTTTAACTGTTCAGGACAAATAAGGCACTCATGAACAACTATCACTAAACAACAAAACACAGCTGTGGATCATTCAGGGAACAACACAGTGTTAGGAATCAAGGGGATGTCAATTTTTGAACGTTTTAGCTCATGCACTAGCGTTTCCCACACACGTACCGAGGCAGTGCACGTGCTCCAGAGCCTCACAGCTGGCGTTGTAGCGTTTGCGAGGACAGGACACCGTCATGCAGCTGGTGGAGTTGGAGCAGCGGTACTGAGACGGATCCAGCTGCCAACAGAAGCGGCAGTCCAGCGTCAGCGTGAAGTTCTGCTGCGGCTGATTCAACTCATTCTGAAACACACAGACAACAACAGACAAGTGATTTCTTGACTAATGCATCAAACATCTGAGCTATTTATTAGGGCCCGAGCCCAGAATGGGCGAAGGCCCTCTTGTTTTCCTAAGGATTCTTTTTTTTTTTTTTTTGTTAACCTTCCGGGCACTTAAGGGGGTCTTAACATGCTCAAAAACTCTTGAAAATTTGCACACATGTCGGAATCTGCGGCCATCAGGACGTCACAGAGGCTGGTACCGGGGCGTGGCAAGGGGACTCTACAGCGCCCCCTGGAATTTTTAGGGCCATATAGCACACATACTTGAACGTACACATATGAAACTCGGTACACATATAGAACTCATTGAGCTGAACAACTTTTGTACTCTATGTCATTTTCTTAACGCAACAGGAAGTGAGATATTTAGGGCTGTGTAAAAAGCGCATGCTCTGGAATTTAACGTACTCCTCCCAGGATTTTCATACGATTGTCACCAAACTCGGTCAGCATGATCTCAAGACATTGGGGACGCTAAATTGCGAGGGGATTTTTGATATCTCGAACGGTTTGGCCGTGGCAAGGCGACAAAGTTATGGCGAGAAATGAGAAACAGGAAGTGTCTAATAACTGTTGCACACATTGCCTGATTCTTATGAAACTTCACCAGTTTGTTCGTTGTATGATGCCGATTCCATAAATGTGACTATTATGAGTCAAAGTTATAGCGCCACCAACTGGCCGCAGGAAGCGTGTCATTTTCAAAATGCGTTGAAATTAGCCTCTTAATTTTACTTGATTTTCTTTAAACTTCATCAAAATCATGTCAAAACACGGCCGATAAGAATATGTAAAGGGGTCGATGATAAATCAAATGCTGTTGCCATGGCAACGTGTCAAACTTTAAAATTAGATTCCTGTCTTTTCGAGGCAGATAACATGCTAAGAATTTCATGAAACTCAACACACACATCAATATTAATGATAGTTTGACACTGGCAAAAGGTCATAAATGGGCGTGGAGCAGGCACTCTATAGCGCCATCTTTTGACAAAAGTTGGGGGGTTAGTTTTTCCTACAGTCACCAAACTCTGTACATATATTGTTCTCATCAATCTGGACAACTTTCTAAATTAAACTCATTAGCTAAGACCAACAGGAAGCCGGCTATTTCCATTTGAATGTGTTTTTTTGGAAAAATCAGGCTGTAAACAAATTCACACTCCTAAGAACAACCAGCTATTCACACCAAACTTTTTTAACATGAAGAGAAGATTCTGAAGATGTTAAATTGCGAGCGGATTTTGGATATCTTGAACGGTGTTGACGTGGTGATTTTTTAAAGATGTAGTAAAAAACATAACCGTCATTTTTTATATCTTTAAAGTGCAGCATCCAAACTCTTTAAAACATTTTTCACACAGAGATCTTATCATTCTGAGCAAGTGCTGTAAATATAAATTTTTTACAAGCTTTTATGAATTAAAGAAAAATAAAAATAGAAATCAGAAACCTGCTGTCACTCTGAGTCTCTGTGTGTGTGCGTAGTTGAGTCACAGTAACTTAAGAGAGACTGAAGGGGGGAGGGGTGAAAGGAAGAGAGAGAGTGAAAAATGCTGTCTTCTTAAAGACTATCTCTGAGTAAGAAATGCACACTGATTTATAATCTAAATAAATACGTCTAATCTTTGAGAGTCTAATCTTTGAGAAAATATAAAGGGTCACTAACTCTTTCATTGTTTGTATTTTGCAGTTGTTGTTTTTTATTTTATTTTTTTACTGGACTGTACAATGAACTTGTCCTATTCAGTCACATAGCAAAAGATTAAGAAAAATACAGCTTTTTATCATGAGCGATTTATCTTCATTGATAGACATTTATTTTCATAGTGTTATTTATTGAATATAAAATTTAAATTAACAATTTCAAGACAAACTTTGCTGTTATCTGTTCAAAACATCTGAAAATTATACCATTATACCATATATATATATATATATATATATATCGCCCCATTACAATACTAAACTTGATTTTTAAAGATATTTTGAAAGAAAGAAGCGTTTATACACTTTGTGTATTGCTGTACACCCACATGAACTGTGTTCATGTTCATGTTAATTCACAGTACATAAACTAATGTTAAAATATACTATTTTACCATTAAACAATAAATGAATACTTTTTTTAGGTTAATATTAATTAACATTAATAAATACTATTTAATTATTGTTCATGTTAACTAATATAGTTAATGTTAACAAATGACACTGGTTGGCAATTTTATATATTGTGTGTATGTGTCTCTGTGTTGATTTTAAAGTGTAACCCTATCAATTCTGTAAACTTTAATTCCAAACTGGCTGAGGGTTACTGTGAATGCATGTGCCACCTGGGCACCGTTTTCCTAATTGATTCTTTCTTAGTTATGTAGCGCTTAAAAGTGATGTCTTATAACAGGAGTCACCTGCAAAGCAATATCCACACACAAATTGAACAGATAGGTAACGATGACATTTAAGCAGAAGTGGTGGACGTAAAGCAAGCAATAATAACATTGTTATCATCATGAATTACATGTTCTTATCATCATCATCAGAATATAGGGAAAATGTTCCCTATATTGTGAACGGCTTTGGGATATCTTGAACGGTGTTGATGTGGTGATTTATGAAAGTAACAATAAAAAAGATGAAGAGTTATTTTCATATATCTTTAAATTGCATTATTCTAACTCATCAAAACTTTTTACATATAAAGAACAAGAAATTCTTAGGAAATACATGTAGTTTCAAAATGTTATCATGCTCAGAGGCCCCAAAAACATTAAAAGTGTCATATAAATTTTTCAGATTAAAGCTCTAATACCAGGGATGAACACTAGAGGTCCTCATAAGATAAGGAATCGTTTGACCTCTAATGCTATTTAGCTCATTGTCAGTGTATAAGAATGAAAATAATCCATAGAATCAGTTGATATATACTGTACTGTCAGTGTAATTTTACATAATTATTTTGTATAGGTGCTTAAAGAGCATTAAAATCTTTTTTTATCTTTTAAGGAAAAATTATATGATTTAAATACATATATACACTCTCACTGATAGAACAAAATATTTTATAAGTATGACACTATACTGCTCAGTTCACTTAATTAGAATGAGAAACAAATACAAAAAGGCCAAACAAATCAACTAAGTTAATATGTATTTATTTTTAATATATTTGTTTATAATTATTTCACAGATGCTTATAGATTATTAAAATACTATTTAAAAATGCTTGTAGACCATAAAACATGGTAACTATTTAAAATAGGGTCTCTTTTGTTAACAATGGTTAATGAACTAACAAACACGAACGAACAACGAACAGTATATTTGTAATCGATTTTCTTCAAACTTCATCAGAATAATGTAAAAACACGGCCGAGTCTGTAAAGGGCGTCCCTGATGCATCAAATGCTGTTGCCATGGCAAATAAATAAAACAAAAAATAAATTCAAATATTTGTTTCCTGTGTTTTTGAGGCAGATAGCGTGCTTAGAATTTCATTTTCCATTTTCAATTTTCAATGATTTATTATATATTTAAAGTGCAGCATCCTAACTCTTTGAAACTTTTTTCCAAAAAAAAATAACGATTCATTCTGATCAAACACAGTACATTTCATAATTATACAAAACTCCACGAATGAAAGAAAATAAAAAAAACATATCTGATCTCACTCTGCTCTGCACTCTATATGTGTGTTTGTGTGGTAAGTGGCTGAGTGTAAGGAGGGGGGATGGGTGGTAAGAGAAAGAGTCAGAGAGGAGGAGAGACAGTTAGGGTTAGTCCAAAGAGTTACTGTGAATGCATGTGCCAACTGGGCACCGTTTTCCTGATGCTATCGGGATGGCGACTGCGCAGACGGCGAGGGCCCGGTCATCGCTGCTTGCAGCTTTAATTTTCACTTTATATTGTGAAACAACTAACAGATTATTTATGAAATCAAATATTTTCAAATGTGTTGATTTCAGAATTGCATAGATAATGTATAAAGCACAATCTATTTCTCAAATGTATTCAAAGGCCGTTTGAATTAACAGTAGAAAGAGTGGAATAACTGTGATGAGGAATTCATAATATGTAGTTCACTTTGCAAATGTACAAAAAAATTTGAAAAATAAGGCAATAAATAAATAACTCTAAATTAAAAACTTGGATATTGAATACTTGATATATCTTAGGGGTTATTACGGTTACGTAACACTGAAACAATAATTAAAAAATAAAAACATTTTCATTAATTAAAGTAGAATAAATGTTAACTGGAAAAAAAAAATCATTACATCATTACTCCAGTCTTCAGTGTCACATGATCCTTCAGAAATCATTCTAATTTGCTGATTTATTATCAGTGTTGGAAACAGATTATTTTTGGAACCTGTGACACTTTTTTCAGGATTCTTTGATGAATAAAAAGTTAAAAAGAACAGCATTCATTTAAAACCTGACACCTCATTCAAAGTTCGGGGTCAGTCATTGTTTTCTTTCTTTCTCTCTTTGAAAGAACTTAATACTTAAATTCACCAAGGATGTGTTGAATTGATAAAAGTGATAGTAAAGCCTTCTAGAAAAAGATTTCTATTTTGAATAAATGCTGTTCTTTGTAACCTTTTATTCATCAAAGAATCCTGAAAAAAGTATCACACGTTCCAAAAAATATTGAGCAGCACTGTTTCCAACATTGATAATAAAAGTAATAAATCAGTATATTAGAATGATTTCTGAAGGATCATGAGACACTGAAGACTGAAGGAGTAAAGGCTGATGAAAATTTAGCTTTGCATCACAGAAATAAATTAGATTTTAAAGTATATTCAACTGTTATTTTGAACTGCAATAATATTTCATAATATTACTTGTTTTCTGAAATATTTGGCCGATATACATCTATTTGAAAATCTGAAATCTAAGGGTGCAAAAAATCAAAATACTGAGAAAAACACCTTTAAAGTTGTCCAAATTAAGTTCTTAACAATGCATATTACTAATCAAAAATTACATTTTGATAGGTTTACAGTAGGAATATTACAAAAAAAATCTTCATGGAACATGATCTTTACTTTTTGACATAAAAGAAAAACAATAATTTTGACCCATACAATGTATTTTTGGCTATTGCTACAAATATACCCCAGCGACTTAAGACTGGTTTTGTGCTCCAGGGTCACATATATTAAGAGGGGGTGTACTCATTTATGCTGTGCACTGTATGTATATATATAAATGACTTAAACTTATTTAAGCTAGTTGGTAAGGCAACATTTCTCATTTTCATTTAGTTTACCTTTATGTGAAAGTGATAAAAGTAATTATGTACTAAAATACTATAATAAAATAACATTTAAAAATGAATTCAATTCAAACTGAAATAAAAATTACCATAAACTATATACACATTTACAACCATAAAAAAGACAAAAAACTAATTATTGTAGTTGTTTTTTCTTTGCATCTTTTGACTAATTTAGTTGTGGAAATGATGCTTAATAAAAAAAAAGGTTGGATGAAATAAAGCCTTTTCGGCTTTATATATAAATAATTTTATGAAACTGTATGAGAACAGAAATTAACTGTTGATGATGATTTTCTAAAATGAAAAAATGTCAAAAAAGTTTTCGAAATCACTTGAGTGTACTAAACAGCAATATGTGAATTATAAAGGAGGAACATGAGTGAATGGAGTACTGTGTTGTATGAATGCACACATCAAACTCGACACGCTGTTATTTTCCAGCCCACGTCAGAGCACTATTGTGAGCGCTGGGAGTGAAATCTCACCACGCAGTGAACTTTGGCTCTGGCTCTGCAGGTGAAGTTGGCGGCTCGGCCGTAGCTGCAGTTGTGGTGATACGCGCAGACGATGCAGTCGGCCGGGAGTTTGGAGCACAGGCCGCCGCTGGGACACTGGGACAGGTAGTTATCCGTCACCACTGGAGAGGCTGAACACAGAGAGGAGAGAGAGCACATGCTTATGCTGGATGCTCCATATGAATCTCCTAACAATACAGACTGAGCAGGAGTCTCAGTGACTCACCGGAGGATGCGGTCAGGGCCACTGGGCTGGTCATCACTGGGGTCTGCTGGGGCACGTGCGGTGTCTCCTGACCCACATGAGGAGAGCTCAGATACGCTGAGAGAGAAATAGAGACAAACAAACAACACCATCTGTCTGACACTGGAGTGTGATCAGCTGAAGGCAAAAAAGAAGGAGAACCTGTTTCTCCTCAATATAATTAAATCATAGGTGTGCTTCAATTTAATTCCATATAATCACTATTCAATATACCACTACTAATATAGTAATAATTATTATGATTTACTCTTTTTATTTATTTGTTATATAAATACAATAGTATAATTATTGCAATATTCATGTATTTTATTTATTTATTTATTTTGATCATTTATATTTTTTCAAATTATAAAAAATAATATATATTTGTACAATTTAAATGACAATAAAGCAAAACATTATTTTAAAAATTCCATTCATTTTGATCTTTTACAGTACAAAAGTATTTTGCAATTGTAACATTTTTTATTGATTGCTTAATTTTGATCATTAAAATAATAATGTAACATTTTTAGAATTTAAATAATAATGTTATTTTGAATTATTATTATTAAACACTCATTTTTAGTTTTAAAGTATATTAGTATTTTGCAATTGTAATATATATTTTTATTGATTTGCTTAATTTCTATCATTAAAAAAACAAAAACAAATTTTGAATATTATTATTACTAAAAATATACATTTTAATTTTACAGTAGAATAGTATTGTTATTGCAATATTAATATATTTTTATTAATTTGCTTCATTTTTAGAATTTGAATAATGAAACAAAAATATTACTATAAATAATTATTATTTTTATTATTAAATACTCATTTTTAGTATTTTAATATATATATAGACTTGCTTAATTTTTATAATTTAAATAAAAATGTAACAAAAATATTATTTTGAATAATAAAATGCTAATTATTATTAAATGCTCATCTTTAATATTACACTACAATAGTATTATTATTGCAATTTTCATATATTTCTATTGATTCACTTGATTTTTTTAAATTTCAAATGATAATGAAAAAAACATTTGGAATAACAATTAATTTTAATTTTATTAATTAATTTATAAGTTTTATTTATACACTACAATTTACAATAGTATTTTGCAATAATAATATATGTATTTTTATTAGCTTAATATCTATAATTTAAATATTAATGAAACAAAAATATTATTTTGAATAATAATGATAATTATTATTATCATTATTATTATTATTATTAAATACTCATCTTTAATTTTACAGAACAATAGTATTTGCTTAATTTTTAGAATAATAATATATTACTTTGGCTTATTTTTTAACATTTCAATAATAACAAAAATATATTTATATTAGGGCTGGGACACGATTAATCGCGATTAATCGCATCCAAAATAAAAGTTTATGTTAACATACTAAATGTGTGTTTACTGTGTGTATATATAATGTATGTATAAATACACACACAAACATGTATATTAAAGAAAACTGAAAATAAAAATTAAATTAAAATAAATAAAATATTTATAATTCTATATATAATCTAAATTAAATACAAATATAACTATCCACACATATAAGTATTTTTTAAAGGCTTTACATGTATGTGTGTGTATTTATATATACATAATAAATATACACAGTAAACACACATTTAGTATGTTAACATAAACTTTTATTTTGGATGCGATTAATCGCGATTAATCGTGTCCCAGCCCTAATTTATATATTTTGAATAATAAAAAAAAACATAAGCAGTATTTATTATGATTGTGTAGTCAATTTGAATTGGGAAAACAGGGTTTATTTATGTATCTATTTATTGTTCTTAGATGATCACATACCTGCTTAAAGCTTCTCTGTTATTGATAAAATATTTACAAACAATCTTTGAAGGTATCCATGCATGAAATACATTAATTTTAAAGATAGAGTGATGTAGATGTAAACAACAGACAGTCTGACAAAATACTGTAGTTAAACCATGATACTACAGTAATACTATAGTACTTTACATATATACACTGTAAATACCATGATATGTTCTAGTAAGTGTTATTTCCATATTTATATGCCTTAGTATTTCCACAGTACGCATGTAACTCAAGTAAGACCGTGATATTATTATTTTACGGTACCAAAAACACGGAACTAACAAACAAAAACAAAGTCTAAACCCAAATAACGATGACAGTAGCGTTTAACGTATTGTGTTCACGTCTGCGCTCTTACCGATCACACATTTGGAGTAAATGTCCAGCAGAAGCAGAACCAGAATCATATACGAGCTCATGATGTTCCGTCCGCGTTCAAAAACCCATTTTAATCCGTTCGCTGACATCACGAACACCGCTACCGCTACCGCTGCCGCCGAAGAACTCCACTTCCGACTTCCGTTTACGTAAAAGTGCAAACGACGCATAGTTCAAAATAAAAGTCCTATATTATGTTCTTAAATGTCAATTTTCTTCAACATTACCTAAATTAATAATTTGTTATCATTTGTGACTTTAACCACATAATTATGATACTTTAAAACAGTAATCAAAAAAGTGTACAATTTGTGAATTTTTTTGAATGTTACATAATTAAGTTACTTCCTCTAAACTTCGTCTTCCTTTTTAAAAAAATATATATATTTCCTTTATTGTCTTCCTGTATTTGTTTTTATACCGTCATCCAATGCTGTATTTAATTGTTGTAGTTATTCTAGTTTATACTCGCAATAAAATAAATTAATAAATAAAAAATAAAAGCCCCCTGAAGCATTCATTTGCTTTAATGAGAGAAAATGTATTATGCTCAAACTTTCATTGAAATCAGTTTGCCTTCTACATAAAAAATACAGTTTACATATAAGCTCTAACATTTGTGAATTTTGTAAAACTGAGAAACTTTGCTTCATGTATTTAATCAGATACATTCCCTTTATTTAGAATTTAAGTTATCTTTCTACTTTTGTTAAAAAAAACTTCTTAATTTCTTTGTTTATATTCATTAATTTTGCAACAATATAACAATCAAAAATGCTTCTTGAGCAGCAAATCAGCATATTAGAATGATTTCTGAAGGATCATGTTCACTGAAGACTGCATTAATGATGCTGAAAATTCAGCTTTGACCACAGAAATATATTACATTTTAATAGATATTCACATAGAAAGCAGCTATTTTAGATTAAAATAATATTTTAGATTTTACTGTATTTTTGATCAAATAAACACAGCTTTGGTGAGCAGAAGATACGTCTTTCAAAACAAGTACTGTGATTTAAAAGTTCATAGACAATTATAAATGGTCATAAAAATAAATTTAATATCATTAAAATTAGACTAACTCGAAATCAGTGTTACTTTAGTAATATTTATATACTTTTACATTATTAATATTTTGAATTATTTCAGCTTTGATCACAGGAATAAATTACATTTTAACAGATATTCACAAAGAAAACAGCTATTTTAGATATTTACAATTTTTACTGTATATTTGATGGCAAGAAATCCTTTTAGGCAAAACTCTTTCAATGCCCAGAAATTTCAGGTCAGAAATGGCATGCTTAGCTGATTGAAAATGTTGGGAAACAGACGAAGTTTCATCACATCTCCTAATTGCACTCAAATGTTCCAAAATTCTCGTTTTGTTAAAGACTTTGTCTAGTGCGAACCACCTACAGCTTCTTCCACACTGTATATTTGATCAAATAAATTTAGCAAATCGGCATATTAGAATGATTTCTGAAGGATCATGTGACACTGAAGACTGGAGTAATGATGCTAAAAATTCAGCTTTGAGCTCAGAAATAATTTACATTTTAATTTATATTCACAGAGAAAACGGCTATTTTATATTAAAATAATATTTAAAATTTTTACTGTATATTTGATCAAATAAATGCAGCAAATCAGCATATTAAAATGATTTCTGAAGGATCATGTGACACTGAAGACTGGAGTAATGATCCTAAAAATTCAGTTTGAGCTCAGAAATAATTTACTTTTTAATATACTGTATAATCAGATAGAAAACAGCTATTTTAGATTCAAATAATATTTATAAAATTTACTGTATTTTTGGTCAAATAAATTCAGCTTCTTTTTTATTTTGATATTAATAAAAAAAACAGACATGAAATCAGTGTTACATTAGTGTTATTTATATACTTTTACATTATTTATTAATATTTTGAATTATTTTTTATAGTTTTGATTTTTATATAAATATTTGGTAAAGACAAGCTTCCAAATGGGCAAACAATAAACATAACATACTTTGAGTGATTCTTTGAGTCTTTATTGCAAACCTTCAGAACTTAAACACAAGAGACTTTGACACCAAACCATCATTTAACAGCCAACTAACAAAACCCTTCACATTCACAGAACATCCTCTTTTCCCTTCATCTGACATCTCTCAGAGCTTCCCATCATCCTTCAGTGTTTCTCCTTCACATCACTGACGTCCGTCTCAGAAGTCCTCCTCGGCGCTGCGGCAGCGGGACTGTCTGAGGAGCGTCAGTCTCTCCATCACCTCCTCCACGCTCAGCTCTCCATGCACCTTATTGTCTCTGGTTCTTACGTTCACGCTGTTAGCGGCACGCTCCTTCTCGCCCACCACTGCCAAACAAATGCACACAAACACATATCAGTGCATGCATTCAGAGAAGATCATCAAAGTTGCTCACAGACGCTCATTTCTTACCCAGGATGAAGTTGTACTGCGCCAGCTGCGCGTTACGAATCTTCTTGTTCAGAAGGCAACCAGAGTCCAAATCAGCTTCGGCCATGAAACCAGCTTCAACAAAACGCTTACAGACCTGGAACATCAACATCAATGATTGCACGCTGACACGATCAGATCAGAACAAAACATGCTCAGGAATGCACTGGAAAAAAAAAATTTCTTAGTATTTTTGTCTTGTTTTGTAGTATAAATATCTAAAGATTCTTGAATCAAGATGCATTTGACAAGTAAAATGACTTCAGATATTATGTCTAGTTTTCTGAATAAATAATAACTAAACAAAAGTATTATTTTGAATAATAATGATAATTGTTATTATTATTATTATTAAATACGCATCTTTTAATTTTACAGTACAATAGTATTATTATTGCAATGTTCATATTTTTTATTGATTCAATTGATATTCAATCAAATATCAAATATATGATTTTGAATAATAATTATTATTATTATTATTATTATTAAATACTTACTTTTAGTTTTACAGTATTATAGTATTTTGCAATAGTAATATATTTTAATTAATTTGCTTAATTGCTATAATCTAAATAATAATGAAAAACAAATATTATTTTAGATAATAAAAAAGCAAATTATTATTAAATCAAATTTTTTTACAGTACATTACATGATTTGCTTCATTTTTAGAATTTAAATAATAATTTAAAAATATTATTTTGAATAATAATAATAATTATTATTATTATTATTATTATTATTATTATTATTATTAAATACTTACTTTTAGTTTTACAGTATTATAGTATTTTGCAATAGTAATATATTTTAATTAATTTGCTTAATTGCTATAATCTAAATAATAATGAAAAACAAATATTATTTTAGATAATAAAAAAGCAAATTATTATTAAATCAATTTTTTTTACAGTACATTACATGATTTGCTTCATTTTTAGAATTTAAATAATAATTTAAAAATATTATTTTGAATAATAATAATAATAATAATAATAATAATAATAATTATTATTATTATTATTATTATTATTAAATACAAATTTTTAGTTTTACAGTTCAACAGCATTTCGCAATAGTAATATATATTTTTATTGATTTGCTTAATTTCTATAATCTAAATAAAAATGAAAGAAAATATTAATAATAATTAAATATATTATTTTCATAATATCTATATAATAATAATAATAATTATTATTATTAAATACTTTTAGTTTTACAGTACAATAGTATTTTGCAATAGTAATATATTTTTATTAATTTGCTTAATTGCTATAATCTAAATAATAATGAAAGACAAATATTATTTTAGATAATAAAAATGCAAATTATTATTAAATCAAAAAATTTACAGTACATTACATGATTTGCTTCATTTTTAGAATTTAAATAAGTTAAAAATATTATTTTGAATAATAATAATAATAAAAATAATAATATAATAATAATAATAATTATTATTATTATTATTAAATACAAATTTTTAGTTTTACAGTTCAACAGCATTTTGCAATAGTAATATTTTTATTGATTTGCTTAATTTCTATAATCTAAATAAAAATGAAAGAAAATATTAATAATAATTAAATATATTAT
>NC_133371.1:48449042-48467465 GCF_049309525.1 Garra rufa | reverse complement strand
ATATATATATATATATATATATTATATATATACACTTGTAAATGTAACAAAAATTATTATTTTGAATAATAAAATGTTAATTATTATTAAATGCTCATCTTTAATATTACAGTACAATAGTATTATTATTGCAATTTTCATATATTTCTATTGATTCACTTGATTTTATTTAAATTTCAAATGATAATGAAAAAAACATTTGGAATAATACTTAATTTTAATTTTATTAATTAATTTATCATTTTTATTTATACAGTACAATTTACAATAGTATTTTGCAATAATAATATATGTTTTTGATTAGCTTAATTTCTATAATTTAAATAATAATGAAACAAAAATATTATTTTGAATAATAATAATTATTATCATTATTATTATTATTATTATTAAATACTCATCTTTAATTTTACAGAACAATAGTATTTGCTTCATTTTTAGAATAATAATATATTACTTTGGCTTATTTTTTAACATTTCAATAATAACAAAAATATATTTATATATTTTGAATAATAAAAAAAAAAAACATAAGCAGTATTTATTATGATTGTGTAGTCACATTGAATTGGGAAAACAGGGTTTATTTATTTATATATTTATTGTTCTTAGCTGATCACATACCTGCTTAAAGCTTCTCTGTTATTGATAAAATATTTACAAACAATCTTTGAAGGTATCCATGCATGAAATACATTAATTTCTAAAGATAGAGTGATGTAGATGTAAACAACAGACAGTCTGACAAAATACTGTAGTTAAACCATGATACTACAGTAATACTATAGTACTTTACATATATACACTGTAAATACCATGGTATGTTCTAGTAAGTGTTATTTCCATACTTGTATGCCTTAGTATTTCCACAGTACGCATGTAACTCAAGTAAGACCGTGATATTATTATTTTACGGTACCAAAAACACGGTACTAACAAACAAAAACAAAGTCTAAACCCAAATAACGATGACAGTAGCGTATAACGTATTGTGTTCACGTCTGCGCTCTTACCGATCACACATTTGGAGTAAATGTCCAGCAGAAGCAGAACCAGAATCATATACGAGCTCATGATGTTCCGTCCGCGTTCAAAAACCCATTTTAATCCGTTCGCTGGCATCACGAACACCGCTACCGCTACCGCTGCTGCCGAAGAACTCCACTTCCGACTTCCGTTTACGTAAAAGTGCAAACGACGCATAGTTCAAAATAAAAGTCCTATATTATGTTCTTAAATGTCAATTTTCTTCAACATTACCTAAATGAATAATTTGTTATCATTTGTGACTTTAACTACATAATTATGATACTTTAAAACAGTAATCAAAAAAGTGTACAATTTGTGATTTTTTTTTAATGTTGCATAATTAAGTTACTTCCTCTAAACTTCGTCTTCCTTTTTAAAATATATATTTCCTTTATTGTCTTCCTTTATTTGTTTTTATACCGTCATCCAATGCTGTATTTAATTGTTGTAGTTATTCTAGTTTATACTCGCAATAAAATAAATTAATAAAAATAAAATAAAAAATAAAAGCCCCCTGAAGCATTCGTTTGCTTTAATGAGAGAAAATGTATTATGCTCAAACTTTCATTGAAATCAGTTTGCCTTCTACATAAAAAATACAGTTTACATATAAGCTCTAACATTTGTGAATTTTGTAAAACTGAAAAACTTTGCTTCATGTATTAAATCAGATACATTCCCTTTATTTAGAATTTAAGTTATCTTTGTACTTTTGTTAAAAAAACTTCTTAATTTCTTTGTTTATATTCATTAATTTTGCAACAATATAACAATCAAAAATGCTTCCTGAGCAGCAAATCAGTATATTAGAATGATTTCTGAAGGATCATGTTCACTGAAGACTGCATTAATGATGCTGAAAATTCAGCTTTGACCACAGAAATATATTACATTTTAATAGATATTCACATAGAAAGCAGCTATTTTAGATTAAAATAATATTTGAGATTTTACTGTATTTTTGATCAAATAAACACAGCTTTGGTGAGCAGAAGATACGTCTTTCAAAACAAGTAGTGTGATTTAAAAGTTCATAGACAATTATAAATGGTCATAAAAATAAATTTAATATCATAAAAATTAGACTAACTCGAAATCAGTGTAACTTTAGTAATATTTATATACTTTTACATTATTAATATTTTGAATTATTTCAGCTTTGATCACAGGAATAAATTACATTTTAACAGTTATTCACAAAGAAAACAGCTATTTTAGATATTTACAATTTTTACTGTATATTTGATGGCAAGAAATCCTCTCCTTTTAGGCAAAACTCTTTCAATGCCCAGAAATTTCAGGTCAGAAATGACATGCTTAGCTGATTGAAAATGTTGGGAAACAGACGAAGTTTCATCACATCTCCTAATTGCACTCAAATGTTCCAAAATTCTCGTTTTGTTAAAGACTTTGTCTAGTGCGAACCACCTACAGCTTCTTCCACACTGTATATTTGATCAAATAAATTTAGCAAATCAGCATATTAGAATGATTTCTGAAGGATCATGTGACACTGAAGACTGGAGTAATGATGCTGAAAATTCAGCTTTGAGCTCAGAAATAATTAACATTTTAATTTATATTGACAGAGAAAACAGCTATTTTAGATTAAAATAATATTTAAAATTTTTACTGTATATTTGATCAAATAAATGCAGCAAATCAGCATATTAAAATGATTTCTGAAGGATCATGTGACACTGAAGACTGGAGTAATGATCCTAAAAATTCAGTTTGAGCTCAGAAATAATTTACTTTTTAATATACTGTATATTCAGATAGAAAACAGCTATTTTAGATTAAAATAATATTTAACATTTTTACTGTATATTTGATCAAATAAATGCAGCATATCAGCATATTAGAATGATTTCTGAAGGATCATGTGACACTGAAGACTGGAGTAATGATGCTGAAAATTCAGCTTTGAGCTCAGAAATAATTTACATTTTAATTTATATTCAGATAGAAAACAGCTATTTTAGATTCAAATAATATTTATAATTTTTACTGCATTTTTGGTCAAATAAATTCAGCTTCTTTTTTATTTTGATATTAATAAAAAAAAAACCACATGAAATCAGTGTTACATTAGTGTTATTTATATACTTTTACATTATTTATTAATATTTTGAATTATTTTTTATAGTTTTGATTTTTATATAAATATTTGCTAAAGACAAGCTTCCAAATGGGCAAACATTAAACATAACATACTTTGAGTGATTCTTTGAGTCTTTATTGCAAACCTTCAGAACTTAAACACAAGAGACTTTGACACCAAACCATCATTTAACAGCCAACTAACAAAACCCTTCACATTCACAGAACATCCTCTTTTCCCTTCATCTGACATCTCTCAGAGCTTCCCATCATCCTTCAGTGTTTCTCCTTCACATCACTGACGTCCGTCTCAGAAGTCCTCCTCGGCGCTGCGGCAGCGGGACTGTCTGAGGAGCGTCAGTCTCTCCATCACCTCCTCCACGCTCAGCTCTCCATGCACCTTATTGTCTCTGGTTCTTACGTTCACGCTGTTAGCGGCACGCTCCTTCTCGCCCACCACTGCCAAACAAATGCACACAAACACATATCAGTGCATGCATTCAGTGAAGATCATCAAAGTTGCTCACAGACGCTCATTTCTTACCCAGGATGAAGTTGTACTGCGCCAGCTGCGCGTTACGAATCTTCTTGTTCAGAAGGCAACCAGAGTCCAAATCAGCTTCGGCCATGAAACCAGCTTCAACAAAACGCTTACAGACCTGGAACATCAACATCAATGATTGCACGCTGACACGATCAGATCAGAACAAAACATGCTCAGGAATGCACTGGAAAAAAGAATTTCTTAGTATTTTTGTCTTGTTTTGTAGTATAAATATCTAAAGATTCTTGAATCAAGATGCATTTGACAAGTAAAATGACTTACGATATTATGTCTAGTTTTCTGAATAAATAATAACTAAACAAAAGTATTATTTTGAATAATAATGATAATTGTTATTATTATTATTATTAAATACGCATCTTTTAATTTTACAGTACAATAGTATTATTATTGCAATGTTCATATTTTTTATTGATTCAATTCATTTTTAGAATTTAAATAATTAAAATATATGACTTTGAATAATAATAATAATTATTATTATTATTAAATACTTACTTTTAGTTTTACAGTATTATAGTATTTTGCAATAGTGATATATTTTAATTAATTTGCTTAATTGCTATAATCTAAATAATAATGAACAAATATTATTTTAGATAATAAAAAAGCAAATTATTATTAAATCAAATTTTTTTACAGTACATTACATGATTTGCTTCATTTTTAGAATTTAAATAATAATTTAAAAATATTATTTTGAATAATAATAATAATAATAATAATAATAATAATAATAATAATTATTATTATTATTATTATTATTATTAAATACTTACTTTTAGTTTTACAGTATTATAGTATTTTGCAATAGTAATATATTTTAATTAATTTGCTTAATTGCTATAATCTAAATAATAATGAAAGACAAATATTATTTTAGATAATAAAAAAGCAAATTATTATTAAATCAATTTTTTTACAGTACATTACATGATTTGCTTCATTTTTAGAATTTAAATAATAATTTAAAAATATTATTTTGAATAATAATAATAATTATTATTATTATTATTATTATTATTAAATACAAATTTTTAGTTTTACAGTTCAACAGCATTTTGCAATAGTAATATATATTTTTATTGATTTGCTTAATTTCTATAATCTAAATAAAAATGAAAGAAAATATTAATAATAATTAAATATATTATTTTCATAATATCTATATAATAATAATAATAATTATTATTATTATTATTAAATACTTTTAGTTTTACAGTACAATAGTATTTTGCAATAGTAATATATTTTTATTCATTTGCTTAATTGCTATAATCTAAATAATAATGAAAGACAAATATTATTTTAGATAATAAAAATGCAAATTATTATTAAATCAAAAAATTTACAGTACATTACATGATTTGCTTCATTTTTAGAATTTAAATAAGTTAAAAATATTATTTTGAATAATAATAATAATAAAAATAATAATATAATAATAATAATAATAATTATTATTATTATTATTATTATTAAATACAAATTTTTAGTTTTACAGTTCAACAGCATTTTGCAATAGTAATATTTTTATTGATTTGCTTAATTTCTATAATCTAAATAAAAATGAAAGAAAATATTAATAATAATTAAATATATTATTTTCATAATATCTATATAATAATAATAATAATAATAATAATTATTATTATTATTATTAAATACTTACTTTTAGTTTTACAGTACAATAGTATTTTGCAATAGTAATATTTTTATTCATTTGCTTAATTGCTATAATCTAAATAATGAAAGACAAATATTATTTTAGATAATAAAAATGCAAATTATTATTAAATGAAATTTTTTTACAGTACATTTTACATGATTCGCTTCATTTTTAGAATTTAAATAATAATTTAAAAATATTATTTTGAATAATAATAATAATTATTATTATTATTGTTATTATTATTAAACACAAATTTTTAGTTTTACAGTTCAACAGCATTTTGCAATAGTAATATATATTTTTATTGATTTGCTTAATTTCTATAATCTAAATAAAAATGAAAGAAAATATTAATAATAATTAAAAATATATTATTTTCATAATATCTATATAATTATTATTATTATGAAATACTAATTTTTAGTTTTACAGTACAATATTATTTTGCAATAGTAATATATATTTTTTATTGATTTGCTTAATTTCTATAATCAATCAAAGACATTATTTTAAATGATAAAAATGCTAATTATTATTATTATTATTATTAAATATTAAATACTCATTTTTAATTTTACAGTGCAGTACAGTTTTCAATAGTAATATAATAGTAAAATATTTTACTATCTCTATATATATATAAAATTTTGTTTTCCCCCCTAATTTTTAGATATAATACTAAGTAAGACATTTTTTGGGGTGTGCATTGTCTCATATTTGCAGTGACTAAAACATTTTTGTTTCCAGCTAATGTACTTTGAGATACATCATAAAAACAAAAGCTAAAATGACAAAAATAAATAAACAGTATTTTTTTAACATAAAAACCTAATAACATCTATTTGAGACGGGATACTAAAACTCAAATTCAGACACTGGTTTGCATCATTGATTGATTGTTTCTGTGAAGCTGCTTTGAAAGCGTCTCTATTGTATAAAGTGCTACAGAAATAAAGATGACTCATCTAAAACCCTGCTCATTTGCTCACCAGACATTAATTGCACATTATTTTCAGCAATTATGGACACATTTGATTTCTGTCTGTATTACCACGCACTGATGGACTGTTCGCAATAACAGCAGGAACACCATTTTTGGCTTCAATCTGACTTTAGAAAAACAACAGGCAGCAGCTTTTGAAACACCAAACTAGAATTGATCAATTGTTCCGTATTATTACGCACAGTTCATCAGAGCATGTTATTCTAAAGACGTTAAGATGTCAACATCAAAAGAATTTTACAAAAGTGATTTTATGTTTATAGAAAGCACATTAAATGTAAGGGTCTACTTTTAGGGTTTCAAATCAGTTTTTTGGAGAATAAAATGCCACAATTTGGTTGAAATAATGTTACATTGTCATTCAGTGGAACAATATTAATGTAAAAAAACAACAACATGCTTATTCTGACTTGTACGTATTAAAATATATAAAAGAATAAGAGAGCATATGCAATTTTATTGTTTTTAAATGAGATAAAAATAGGAAAGTGGCAAATTTAAAAAATGTAGAATTACAACTAATTAGTATTTGGGGTGCTCTGCAAAAAAAGCTTTTCTTACATAGATTTTGTCTCGTTTCCAGCAGAAACATCAACAAATTTCTAAATCAAGAAGGTTTTTCTAGACAAGTAAAAATTATTTTCTTGTTTTCAGAAAAAACAAGTCAAAATGAAGTGAGTTTTTGCTTAAAACGATGAAATATTCTGCCAATGGGGTAAGAAAAATAATCTTATTTCAAACAGAAAACAAGATTATTTTTCTTACCCCATTGGCAGATTATTTTGCTTGTTGCCATCTTTTAATATGTATAAATTAAATTAAATATATAAATTAAATATGTCTTAAATTGATTTTTGTTGTAAATATGCCTGACAAAATTGTTACACTGAATGACATTTTAGTGGGTGTCTTCTGTAAATTAGAGAAAAATGTTTTTTTTGCTCAGAAAAACTAAATCAAAAATGCCATTAAATTAAACAGAAAACATTTAAAAAATTTTGGGGAAAAAACAACAATTTAAAGCAGCATTGCACATATTGTTTTTATGCTTAAACCATTTTTCGTCTTTGACCCATGCACAAACATAAAATTATTATTTTTTATCTTCTGAAACAACTTTTCTTTATTCACAGCCCAACATATTTCACAATCAGTCAGATCTTGATTATGGACTGAGCTTTACTGAGCATCTCCATGTTCTCTGTTGTTTAGTAACTGATCTCAGAGCAGATGTTGTACCTGTTTGGCGTATTCTTCAAGAGACGGGTTCACAGGAACCAGCATCACCTGACGTGGAGACAACCACAGTGGCCTGAACAAAAAGACACCAACTTCTGATCAGATTTCCTTTTCTTATCTTCATTTTAAGTTTTTGGTCATTTTGTTATGTGCTTTTGTCACATTTATTGATTTAAGATCATTTCTATTAAAGGATTAGTTCACTTTCATAACAACAATATACAGATAATGTACTCGCCCCCTTGTCATCCAAGATGTTCATGTCTTTCTTTCCTCAGTCGTAAAGAAATTGTTTTTTTGAGGAAAACATTTCAGGATTTCTCTCTTTATAATGGATATGGATGGTGCCCCGAAGTTAGAACTTCCGAAATGCAGTTTAAATGCAGCTTCAAAAGGCTCTAAACGATCCCAGCCGAGGAGGAAGGGTCTTATCTAGCAAAAAAATCTGTTATTTTCGAAACAAATTGACAATTTATATACTTTTTAACCTCAAATGCTCGTCTTGTCTCATCTCTGTGCAGTGAATGTGTAGTCAGTATAATCCGGGTCAATGCAGTTAGGGTACGTCTAAAAACTCCCATCTCGTTTATGTCTTCAATGTCAAAATCATCCTATAATGCTGTTTTTACCTTTTCTTTGTAAAGGGCATTTGAGTTTCTTTGTGTGTTCACTTTGTAAACAATATGTCAGTACTTTTGCAGTGATCTAAGGTGATTTTGAAGTTAGGGAAGAAAACGAAATGGGAGTTTTTAGACGTACCCTAACTATATTTACCCGAATCACACAGATTTCGCAGAGTTGAGGCAAGACCAGCATTTGAGGTTAAAAAGTATATAAATTGTCAATTTGTTTCGGAAATAACAGATCATTTCGCTAGATAAGACCTTTCCTCCTCGACTGGGATCGTTTAGAGCCTTTTGAAGCTGCATTTAAACTGCATTTCGGAAGTTCAAACTTCGGGGCACCATCCATATCCATTATAAAGAGAGAAATCCTGAAATGTTTTCCTCAAAAAAACAATTTCTTTACGACTGAGGAAATAAAGACACGAACATCTTGGATGACAAGAGGCTGAGCACATTGTGCATTGTTGTTATGAAAGTGAACTAATCCTTTAAGAATAATAGAAACGGTTTGTGTTCCTCACCATTTCCCAGCATAGTTCTCGGTGAGGATGGCGATCATTCTCTCTACGGAGCCCAGGATGGCGCGGTGAATGATCACGGGTCGGCCCTTGTCATCGCCGTCTTTCCTGCAGCGTTTCAGATGGTTTAATTCTGATTTTACAGCCATGTGAGTGTTTACTGTGAGTTTAAACTCTACTCACCCCACAAACGTCAGGTTGAAGCGGATGGGCAGCTGGAAATCCAGCTGAATCGTGGCACACTGGTGATAACGGCCGATGGCGTCTTTAATCTTAATGTCAATCTACAACACAAGAGTTCAGAGTGTTTAATATTCCTGCAAGACAATGACTGCTTCAGATGATTCATCACTGCAAAAAACGCTTTTCTAACTTAGATTAGTCTTGTTTCCAGCCAAAATATAAAAAAAATTCTTAAAATCAAGAAGGATTTTCTAGACTAATAAAAATTATCGTCTTGTTTTCAGAATAAAATACTCAAAATTAAGTGTGTTTTTGCTTGAAACATGCAAAATAATCTGGCAATGGGGTAAGAAAAATAATATTGTTTTCTGTTTAAAATAAGAGTTTTTTTGCTTACCCCATTGGCAGATTATTTAGCATGTTCTAAGCAAAAACTAAATTTTTACTCATCTAGAAAATCCTTCTTGATTTAAGAATTTTTTAGATATTTTAGCTAGAAACAAGACAAATATAAGTAGGAAAAACATTTTTTTCAGTGTGATGTTTTCTTCTGGGTATTTTACACTCAATCAATCACTGCAAAAAATGCTTTCTTACTTAGATTTTTTTTGTCTTATTTCCAGCCAAAATATCTAAAGATTCTTGAAGATTCTTAATTTCAAACAGAAAGCAAGATTATTTTGCCTACCCTATTGGCAGTTTTTTGTTGTTGCTTGTTTTAAACCTTCTTGATTTAAGAATTTTTGTAAGAATGTTTAAGAATTTTTTGATATTTTGGTTGGAAACAAGAAAAAAAAATCTAAATATGAAAAGCATTTTTTGCAGTGATGGTTTGAGTGTAAAATTCCCAGAAGATAACATCACACTGCAAAAAAAATGCTTTTCTTATTTAAATTTCTTTGTCTTGTTTCCAGCCCAAATATCTAAAAAATCCTAAAAAAAAATCTTTAAAAAATATTACTATGCCTACCCCATTGGCAGATTTTTTTTGTTTGTTTTAAATCTTGATTTCAGAATTTTTTGATATTTTAGCTAGAATCAAGACAAAAAATCTAAGTAAGAAAGGCATTTTTTTGCAGTGCAGTCTGAAGGATTTCTGACCTTTGGTCCATAAAAAGCTCCGTCTCCTGGATTGAGTTTCCACGGCTCTCCGAACTCATTCAGGCTGTTCTCTAATTGCTATGAAAAAAAAACTTAAGTTAATACTGTACAAAAACATCTCAAATCTCAAATTCAGTGGAAAAATGGTATTCTGGAACCTTTTCGGCCTGATTCCACACGGCAATGTCCCCCAGAAACTTCTCTGGACGTGTGGAGAGATGCAGCTGGAAGGAGAAGCCGAAGACATCATAGACGCATCGCAAGAAATCCAGACAGCCTTTCATCTCTGACTCGATCTGAAACACAATGAACAAACAATTAGGTTCCGTCTCTATCAAGAAAAAAATCAGTTGTTGGGCATTTTGTTAAAGGCATTACAGATTATTGTGGGATTTGAGATTTAATTTTTTTTATCACTTTCATTTAGTTGAAAATTCATGTACTAAAATAACTAAAACTATAACTGAAATAAAACTTCATAAAAACTACTTTGACATTAAAAAAACAACACAAACTAATTAAATCGTCTAAAGCACAACTAAAACTAATATTAAAAGTAAAATGGAAAATATAAAAATTAAACTAATTTCACAATATTCTATTATCTCAAAGACACTAAAGCTTTGCTGCACCTGATCCATAGTGCAGAATATATGAGCATCGTCCTGCTGGAAGCGCCGGACTCTCGTGAGACCCGTCAGTGTCCCTGAGAGTTCATTACGATGAAGCACGCCGAAATCAGCCAGTCTGAGAGGAAGTTCACGCCAGGACCGCGGCCGATGCCCGAACATCAGACTGACATACAGAAAAAGAGAAAAAGAGATAAATGACGGAAATAAATGAATAATGTAGAATATTAATCGGTCATTAACACCCAAACTATAATGCGCTGCTAAATAATATCCAAATCATTTATTTTCTACATATTTTAATACTTTTCAATATACAATCAATATATAAATATATTTTTTTTAAAAGCATCACTTACAAACACCAAAACTATATTTCTGAAGGATTTTACTGAAGGGTTTGTTTGTATATCGTTCGCCTGGCTTAATTATTGCACGTTATCTATTTGCATCTGTATGTTTTTAATTATAATTCTTACCTTTAAAAGTTTGCTTCCACTTCAGCAGCACTTTCACACACCAAAACTTATATTCTAAAGGTTTTCACAGGAGGATTTGTTCATAAATCATTCACCTGGTTTTATTATTGCACTTTATCTATTTGCATCTGTAGGTTTTTAATTGTAATTCTTTCCTTTAAAAGTTTTTTCTTTACTTCATCAGCACTTACACACACCCAAACTTAGAATTTTAGTTTTCATTATATTCTGAAGTTTTTCACAGAAGGATTTATTTCATAAATCATTCACCTGGTTTTATTATTGCACTTTATCTATTTGCGTCTGTAGGTTTTTAATTGTAATTCTTACCTTTAAAAGTTTTTTCTTTACTTCATCAGCATAAACACACACCAAAACTTAGAATTTTATTTTTCACTATATTCTGAAGGTTTTCACAGAAGGATTTGTTCATAAATCATTTGCCTGGTTTTATTATTGCACTTTATCTATTTGCGTCTGTAGGTTTTTAATTGTAATTCTTACCTTTAAAAGTTTGTTTCTCCACTTTAGCAACACTAACACACACCAAAACTTAGACTTTTATTCGTTTCTATATTCCGAAGGTTTTTACAGAAGGATTTATTTCATAAATCATTCACCTGGTTTTATTATTGCACTTTATCTATTTGCGTCTGTAGGTTTTTAATTGTAATTCTTACCTTTAAAAGTTTTTTCTTTACTTCATCAGCATAAACACACACCAAAACTTAGAATTTTATTTTTCACTATATTCTGAAGGTTTTCACAGAAGGATTTGTTCATAAATCATTTGCCTGGTTTTATTATTGCACTTTATCTATTTGCGTCTGTAGGTTTTTAATTGTAATTCTTACCTTTAAAAGTTTGTTTCTCCACTTTAGCAACACTAACACACACCAAAACTTAGACTTTTATTCGTTTCTATATTCCGAAGGTTTTTACAGAAGGATTTATTTCATAAATCATTCACCTGGTTTTATTATTGCACTTTATCTATTTGCGTCTGTAGGTTTTTAATTGTAATTCTTACCTTTAAAAGTTTGTTTCTCCACTTTAGCAACACTAACACACACCAAAACTTAGACTTTTATTCGTTTCTATATTCTGAAGGTTTTCACAGAAGGATTTGTTCATAAATCATTTGCCTGGTTTTATTATTGCACTTTATCTATTTGCGTCTGTAGGTTTTTAATTGTAATTCTTACCTTTAAAAGTTTGTTTCTCCACTTTAGCAACACTAACACACACCAAAACTTAGACTTTTATTCGTTTCTATATTCCAAAGGTTTTCACAGAAGGATTTGTTCATAAATCATTCGCCTGGTTTTATTATTGCACTTTATCTATTTGTGTCTGTAGGTTTTTAATTGAAATTCTTACTTTTAAAAGTTTTTTCTTTATTTCAGCAGCACTAACACACACCAAAACTTAACATTTTTTCCTCTCTATATTCTGAAGGTTTTCACAGAAGGATTTGTTAATAAACCATTTGCCCGGTTTTATTATTGCACTTTATCTATTTGCGTCTGTAGGTTTTTAATTGAAATTCTTACCTTTAAAAGTTTATTTCTCCACTTTAGCAACACTAACACACACCAAAACTTAGACTTTTATTCGTTTCTATATTCCAAAGGTTTTTACAGAAGGATTTATTTCATAAATCATTCACCTGGTTTTATTATTGCACTTTATCTATTTGTGTCTGTAGGTTTTAAATTGAAATTCTTACTTTTAAAAGTTTTTTCTTTATTTCAGCAGCACTTACACACACCAAAACTTAGAATTTTTTTCCTCTCTATATTCTGAAGGTTTTCACAGAAGGATTTGTTCACAAATCATTTGCCTGGTTTTATTATTGCACTTTATCTATTTGCGTCTGTAGGTTTTTAATTGTAATTCTTACCTTTAAAAGTTTTTTCTTTACTTCATCAGCACTTACACACACCAAAACCTAACATTTTATTCTTCTCTATATTCTGAAGTTTTTCACAGAAGGATTTGTTCATAAATCATTTGTCTGGTTTTATTATTGCACTTTATCTATTTGCATCTGTAGGTTTTTAATTGAAATTCTTACCTTTAAAAGTTTATTTCTCCACTTTAGCAACACTAACACACACCAAAACTTAGACTTTTATTCGTTTCTATATTCCAAAGGTTTTTACAGAAGGATTTATTTCATAAATCATTCACCTGGTTTTATTATTGCACTTTATCTATTTGCGTCTGTAGGTTTTTAATTGTAATTCTTACTTTTAAAAGTTTTTTCTTTACTTCATCAGCACTAACACACACCAAAACTTAGAATTTTATTCTTCTCTATATTCTGAAGGTTTTCACAGAAGGATTTGTTCACAAATCATTTGCCTGGTTTTATTATTGCACTTTATCTTTTTGCATCTGTAGGTTTTTAATTGTAATTCTTACCTTTAAAAGTTTGTTTCTCCACTTCAGCAACACTAACACACCAAAATTTACAGTTTTATTCCTCTCTATATTCTGAAGTTTTTTACTCAGGGGTTTGTTCATATATAATTCAATCTGATTTATACAATGTTTTATCGCAATGTTTTTATTTTATTTTAAGTCAGTAATTTCTTACTTATGGAGGAATAAAAAGAGAAATCCAAAATCCCCCTGGAAAACCATTAAACTCTTCTTTTTCAACCAAAAGAAAAACAAAACAAATGTAACTGTATTTATCTGATCAGATGCAAATTTCAATATAAGATTTAAGAAAACTTGTAATACAACCGTACTGTCATTAATTAACTGGGGAGGTATGGTGAGATCTATCAGTTAACAATTTTACCCTGTTCACCTGTACTATCTTGCCTTTAGAGATTAGAAATAATCCAGCACAGAGATCTGGTTTACCAGTGTCCGGGACAGTTCATGGGCTTCAGAGCGAAGACGTCCTGCTCCACGGGGAAGGAGAACATGTTTTCACTGTAGTGTTGCCAGTGACCCGACGTCTCCCACAGTTTGCTGTTATAGATGTTAGGAGATGCCACTTCCTGAAAGCCACGTCTGTTGTATTCCTCCTGCACACACACACACACACACACACACACACACACACACACACACACACACACACACACACACACACACACACACACACACACACACATCATGAACAGCACTGATTCAGTGTTTGAATATGCTTTAGTTTGAACTTTTATGTTGACGTACCCTGATGAACTCGGTCAGCGTGTTGTAGATATAAGCGCCACGCGGCAGAAAGAAGCAGCTCCCTGGACTCAGATCATGGAAGAAGAAAAGTTCTTGATCCTACAAATCACACCACGAGAGAGTGAGATCTTAACAAGCTCCTTCAGTCACATATGAGGAGGAAGTGACATGCGTCACCCATCGGGAGGCGAAGAAACACGTCTGATCGGACAAACTGGCTCTAAATTAAAACAACTACAGTAAAAAACACAAGATAATGCACTAGAAACCATATGGCATGGCTGTTATATGCAGTATAGAGGACTTTAACGAGGTAAGAGAACTCATGTAATGAGGAATAAAAAGCAAAACCTGGTAGTTTTGTGTAATTATAAACTCTCAGCTGAAAAGAACAAGACGGACACCAACCGATCCTCACAGGAGCCGAGAAATGCATTCACTCACCGTGATTAAGAGACAAATGTTACACAGAAAAACAATAAGGAAAAGCCTTTTAAGGTGAAAAAATGTGAACAGCTCATTCTGAAATAAAAAAATATATAATTATATATAATTAACTACATTTTTGCATTTTCTGAAAACAATATAAGCAGTGCTTGCCTTTGCATGATAGCGCATCATTGAAAAAACTATAAACTAAACTGTAAAATTGTTAATAAAAAAAGTTTAAAAAGTCTGTTTAGATTGTCAATTAATTTTTTTAAAGAAAACAATCAAAATAAACGCTAATACTTAAATAACAATTAAAACAATTAAAATCAAAATAAATAAAAATCAAAATAAAACACTTATAATTTTTATATTTTAATCATAAAAACGTCAAATTACAATAAATAATTCAAAAACAAAACAATAATACTAAACACTAACAACTAAATAAATCATAAAAAAAAAGTCATATTTTGAAATATGTGACCCTGGACCACAAAACCTCAAAAAAAGTCATAAGGGTCACATTTCTGAAATTTATAGATTTATAGATTGCCTGATAGCTGAATAAATGAGCTGTTAATTAGGATTGGAGAATATTTGGCAGAGATATAACTATTTGAAAATCTTGTATCTGATTAAAAAAAATCAAAATATTAAGAAAATCGCCTTTAAAGTTGTCCAAATGAAGTTCTTAGCAATGCATATTACTAATCAAAACTTAAGTTTTTATATATTTATGGTAGGAAATTTACAAAATATCTCCACGGAACATGATCTTTATTTAATATCTTAATGGTATTTATCATTTTGACCCATACAATGTATTTCTGGCTATAACTACAAATATACCCATGCTACTTAATACTGGTTTTGTGCTCCAGGGTCACATATATTGACTTTTTTGTTTTTTTGAGAACGACTTCAACTTCACATCTTAAAGGACTCCAGCTCTGATTCTCACGCACCTTCCCGATCTTGCGATGGTCTCTGTTTTTGGCTTCTTCCTGGAAACGTTCCCATTCTTTCATCATTTTGTTGTCAGGAAAAGAAATCCCGTAGATCCGTTGGAGCGTCTCCATGTCTGAACGGCCTTCCCAGTACGTGGATGAATTCTGAACAACATCACAATATCACACTATAAAGTCAAGCAGCTCTAAAGCATCTGTACTTGCATTTATTTTACGTTAATTAAATTAACACTACCGACTTGAAAGTGATATCATATAAAAAGCTAGAAACTAAAAACGGCAATCTAAAGGTGTTTAAGTACCTTATAGATCTTGAGTGCTTTGATTTTTCCGGTGTGTCGTACATGTGGCCCGCGGCACAGATCGATCAATGGGCCGCATCTGTGAGAGGAAGAGGATGAATTCATGATGGAAAGGTGTTTTTTAGCATCCGTACAGAAAAACCGAACGCCGTGTGTTACCTGTAGACGGTGGTGGTGGGAGTGGAAACCTTCTCATTGAGGATCCGACACTTAAACTTGTTGTACTAGAAAATGAAAATAGTTTATTTCATTTTCTCGAAGTCCAAAGAAAAACACCACAATGAGGTTCATCAGATGACAATACTGTGGTACTCTGAGATATACCATCGTATTAAATAAATATCATATTCATGCACATTCTTAAATATGGTACTTCAAAGAAGTACATGATAACAAAAAAACAAAACAAAACATGATGGTATAAAATTTTTTACTTTTTAAAATAATTTTTAATGGTTTAATTACATTTTTATTTTGAATAATTGATTACAATTGTAACAAAAATAGAGCCCTATGAAATGTGTTTTCAGTTCTTATTTATTTAGGATTGTTTTATTAGTTAATCATTTTTATTTTTAATTGTAACAATAGTTCATTCCCAAATTAATTTCCCCCATCTTTATTTTTCTCTTTTAATGGTTCATTCATCCAAAAAAACATATCCAAATAGAAATCACAAAACTTTTAATATTAGTAATTTACATTTTTAATAATTTATTCAAATTGTAACAATTTTTTTTAAATGTTTTCCCAAATGTCATGTTTTTGTTTTTATTTCATTTTTATTTTGTTTTAACGGTTTAATCATTTAATTTTTAAAAAATTTAAATTGTAACATTAACTAATTTCTTTTTTTTTTTTAGCCCATTTTTATTTATCTGTTTTCTGTTTTAATGGTCCAATTATCCAAAAGGCATATCTAATCAATAGAAATCACAAAACTTTAAATATTAATAATATTTTTTTTAAATGTGTTAAAACAATAATAGGTCCATATGAAATGTGTTTTATGTTTTCCCAAATGTCATGTTTTCTGTTTTCATTTCATCATTTTCATTTTCAATCATTTAAATTTTTAACAATAATTAATTCTCAAAATTAAAAAAAATTCTCTTTAATTTATCTTGATTCTGTTTTAATGGTTCAATTAAAGCATTTCTAATCACTAGAAATTATAACCATTACTATTAATAATTAAATTTTTTAAATAAATTATTAAAATAGTAACAATAATAGGGCCCTGTGAAATGTGTTTTATGTTTTCCCAAATGTCATATTTTTTTTTTTTTTTTTTTTTTTGGATTCTGTTTTAATGGCTTAATCTTAATTTAAAAAATTCTCAAATTCTTTTTTTCCTCCTTTTTTCTGTTATTTATTTATTTATTTGGATTCTATTTTAATGGCTTAATCATTTTTATTTTAAACAAATTTTAAATTGTAACAATAATTAATTCCCAAACATTTTTTTCAATAGAAATCATAAAACTTTTAATATTAATCATTTAAATTTGTAATAATTTATTAAAACTGTAACAATAATAGGGCCCTATGAAATGTGTTTATTGTTTGTCCAGAAATTCTAGATTTTTGTTTTGTTTTATGATTTAATACAAAATTATCACAATCAAATTTAAAAGTAACAATTCCCTTTATTTTCTAGCAAACATAACAGTTTTATGCTTTCACTTAGAAACTGCACAATTAATTACTAAACTCAGTAACACATTGAATTAAACATGAGATTTTAAAAAAGAAAGAGTGGAATAGCATTTTCTTGTAAAACATAAATGTTTCATTTAAGTTTCAATTAACCATTGAAAAATAAAATAATGGTTTAATAAACTGTATCAATATTCTTATTATTACAACTTAAAGAAATACTATATACTATACAATAGTAATATATTTTTTGTAACTTTTATGAAACTCTGAAGGGTTGTCCTTATAAATGGCCATTTACAAATTAAAGCAAACAGAGTGACTCCTGACCTTAAACATGTCGAGCAGCGTCTCCTTGCTGATCTCCAGTCTCTCGAAGGGCTGTTTGTCCTTCATGATGCTCTTGCAGATGTTCTCCAGATCTCCAAACTCAGTGCTGGATACTCCTCTGTGAACAAACAGCAGATACGCTGAGCTAGAGCAGCTCAGATCACGTCAGACCAGCACCAAACACCTTCACTCACTTCTGTGCGTCCAGAAACATGTCGTAGTAGAAGCCGTTCTCGATGGGCGGCCCGTAGCACAGACATCCGCCGTAGAACTGCTCCATGGCCTCGCCGAGAACGTGAGCGCTGGAGTGCCAGTAAACCTGAGACACACCACAACATCTGTTTGTATATATTGACATATATGTTCAGGGTGAAGTATGAAAGCGTGGAG
>NC_133371.1:48424586-48448542 GCF_049309525.1 Garra rufa | reverse complement strand
GTCAATGTATGTCCTCACAAACATACTGTAGCTATAAAGAGTTCTATGTGTGCGTTTGTGTGTTTAAATGCACCTCTGCCTTCACTTTCTCCTTCTTCTTGTTTTTCTCTTGAACATCTGATGCACTGGATCGAGGCGGAGCAGCATTCTGCGGAAATGCACACAAACAAACACATTCGAACATTATGCAAAAAAACTAAACCGTGCATTTATGCTTATTTCTTTGTTTCTAGTTTGGTAGAATGACATGAATTTAAGGTCATAGAACAAAAGACATTTACATACATGACCCCTGAAGCACAAAACCAGTCGTAAGTAGCACAGGTATATTTGTAGCAATAGCCCAAAATACATTGTATGGGTCAAAATGATTGATTTTTCTTTTATGCCAAAAATCATTAGGATATTAAGTAAAGATCATGCTCCATGAAAATATTTTGTGCATTTCTTACCATAAATACACCAAAACTTTTTTGATTAGTAATATGCATTGCTAAGAAATTCATTTGGACAACTTTAAAGGCGATTTACTCTTTTTTTTTTTTTTTTTGCACCCTCAGATTTCAGATTTTCAAACTGTTGTATCAGCGTTGCATCACAAAAATTAATTAGATTTATAATGTTTATTAAATAGAACAACGTATTTTTTACATCATAGTAATATTTCACAATATTCATTTTTTTTAAACGTATTTAAAATACATTAGAAATCTTACTGATCCCACACTTTTGAGCGGCAGTGTAGCTGGATAGATGCACGCACCTTTGCACGGTTTTTCTCCTTTTGTTCTTCAGGTTTGCTCTGGTTCTTCTGTGTGTTCGTCCTCTGCTTCTCTTCAGGTTTGTTCGTGCTATTCTTCTGGTTGTGGTTGTTCTTCTCCAGCTCCTGCTCTTCTCTTAGGCTCCGGCGGAGGTGCAGCAGCCGGTATTGGAGCTTCTCGTTCTCGGCGCGCAGCGCGTCCAGGTTCGGGCCGCTGGCCAAGGTGCTGAAATCGAATCCTCCGGTGAGTCCGTCCTGCAGGCGGTGGATCTCACGACTCAACGCCTCAATCTGCTCCTCCTGAACGGACAAACGTGCAGCCATGCGCTCCGCCATCTTCAGCCTCACAGCTGACGGCATCCGAACCGGGAACCGCTGAAAGTGACCGGAAATACGAGTTCAGGCGGAGTCATGAACCGATCATTCCAGCAGGGAGCGCTCTGTGGCCCAAAGAGAGAATATCCATTGAGACGCATGCAAATCGCACGATATATGGGTTGTTGACAGTTTTGGGGGTAACGCATTACAAGTTACTTTTTCAAATAAGTAACGCCAGTTACTTATTTCTGTCCTTTAGTGTGATGTATAATGTCCAATAATGTAGCACACATAAAGGAACCACAGATTTGTTTTTTTTTTTTATCTCAAAATATCTTTAAAAAAACAGTTGAGTATTTTATCTTGAAATGGTATCAGTTTCAGCAGTTTTGAATGGATGACAGCAAAAATCATTAGAATATTGAGTAAGATCATGTTCTATGAAGATGTTTTGTACATTTCCTACCATAAATATATTAAAATGTAATTTTTAATTAGTAATATGCATTGCTAACAACTTCATTTGGAAAACCTTAAAGGCGATTTACTTAAAAGTTTGATTTTTTTGCACCTTTTTTGAAACTGTCTTGGGGAAAAAATATGTTATTTATAATTTCATATTAAATAGATAACACCATATGAAAATAAGTGTCTAACAATGAAGTTAAATCTCTCTCACGCTATTTGTATATTATTAAGAGTTTTGCCATGTCACACCATAGGACAAATTTATAGTACAGTTCTGTAAAAATGACATAAAAAACACAATAATAAAACAGACTTCACACTACATAAATATATGTCTTTTTTCTTCAAAAATAGCCCTCTAACTCTAGCACCCTCTATTCTAATTCTGTTCTAAAAAAAACCCTGCTATTTTAAGACTTATTCTATATTAATTAACTTAATTAACTGCTTGTATTCTTAAAATGACAAAATAACTAACACTAGCTTTCTCTGTTCTTGTATTCTATCTATATATTTTTAGGACTCTAACATCAGCTTGCTTTTTCTTTTTTATTTAATCTATATTATTTTTATTTATTATAGAATTTAAAAAAAATCTTGATGTGTACTACGTTATTGATCTTTTTTTATTGCTTCTATTGTCCTCTTTTGTAAGTTGCTGTGAACAAAAGCGTCTGCTAAGTGTCTAAATGTAAATGTAGCCTACTGTTTAATTTTGTTTTTATTGCATTTTTTCAATTATAAATCACTTTTGGCACAACATTTGTGCTTTGTAAAAGCTTGAACACAATTCAAAACACACAGCGAAGACTAAAAATCAAAGCATTAATATGTAAACACATTGTATCCGACCAATCAGAGGCAACGCCCCGCCCATTTTTAGACTCTAGCGGTGACGCCGCTTTCCGTTCTACTCTATGGTTCTAATCTATGAATATGATCTGAAGCGTCATACAGCGCCACCTGGCGACCAGCTGTCACATGACGCTATTTATAACAACAGCGTGACACATGAGAGCAGAAATACACTCCAGAGTCATTTACAGCTATTTCTTTCCTGTGAACAAAATAATACAAATTGACCTTCTCACTCACCACAAGTGAAACGTTTACAAACATTCGTTTATACTTCATAAGCTGCAGCAATTCATTTTATTTTGTGTATGTGTGTATGACTTGCTTATTAATTAATTTTTCTGTCAAAATAACGCTGCAATGGACTTTTGAAATCAGTTGCAGTGCCCGATATGGCCGGCAGGTGACGCGCACGCGCGCGTTCGAGATTCCGGTGCTTGACAGCGGCGATGACGTCAACGCGCGGAAGTAAACAGAGCGCAGCGCTTCATATGTAAACACGAATTTGTGAAGTGTATAAGATCTTCTGATCGTATATTAAACAGTATACGATTATCATTCATAAAGTCAACAGTCCGGAGTTGAATCGTGACTGTGATCAAAGCGCAGTGCTCGTGATTATGCTGTAAATCTGATTGATTGATTATTGATTGATTGGTTGATTTATGTCAGTTCGGTTCGGTTCGGTTCGGGATGGCTGCGGGTTTCGCTCCGCCGAAGCTCAAAGACTTTATTCTGACTGAGAAACTGGGCAGCGGCACATATGCGACAGTTTATAAGGCTTTCAGAAAGGCGAGTGATTATTGATCTCTCTATTGATTATTCACTGATAACAAACATATTTGACCTGCTTCTCAAAAAGTGAGACTGTTGATTGTTTACTTTCTTGTTTCTCAGTTATATGTTTGATTATAATCCTTTGTTATTGGTAGATTGTTCGTTTTATAGATGATGTTTATGTTTTGATTGATTATTGATTGATCATAGACTGACAGCAGGGAGGCGGTGGCTGTGAAGGTGGTCAGTAAGAAAAGTCTCAATAAAGCCTCAATGGAGAATCTGCTGACAGAGATTGAGATCCTGAAAACTGTCCGGCATCCGCACATAGTGCACCTTAAAGACTTTCAGGTACTGAAACAAATACCAAAACAAAGATTCACTGCAATCAATAATGTCTGCATTATCTCACAGTACAGGGGGAGAAGGGAATATGGCTTCCTTAAGAACAATCTGCATTAAGGCTATTGGAGTTTTTAGAAAGGTTTAATGTGACCAAGCCACTACAATAAAGGCTTTTTAACTTCTTCTATATGAGAGTGCCTTGGAGTTCCTCTTGCTTTTTCAATGTGCATTTGCTTTCAATTATAACATATTTAAATAGTTTAGCAAGTGCAGGATGATGATGCATCAGCCAATGTGTTATTATAGGAAATACATTTATAGCCTAAAGTATGTGACCCTGTTATCTCACAATTTTTTTTTTTGCAAGACACAAACTCGCAAGTGTGAGAAAAAAGTCAGAATTGCGAGTTTATGTCTTTATTTCTTTCAATTGTAAGCTTATATCTAGCAATTCTAACTTTATAAGTTGAAATTTTGAGTTGATATCTCACTAAAAATAAAAAGTATATAAATATATCTATAAAAAGTCGCAGTTACTTTTTTTTATCTTTTATTCAGTGGCAAAAATGGGCTTCCATACCTTGGACCACCAAACCACTCATAAGGGTTAATTTTTTGAAAGTGAGATTTATACATAATCTAAAAGCTGAATAAATCATTCCTATCGATGTATGGTTTGTAGGATAGGACAGTATTTGGCTGAGATACAATTATTTGAAAATCTGCAATCTGAGGGTGCAAAAAATCTAAACACTGAGAAAATCGCCTTTAAAGTTGTGCAAATGAAGTTCTTAGCAATGCATATTACTAATCAAACATTACGCTTTGATATATTTATGGTAGGAAAAAGAAAAACAACAGTTTTGACCATACAGTGTATTGGCTATTGCTACAAATATACCCGTGCTACTTACCACTAGTTTTGTGGTCCGGAGTCACATATAAAATATCAGAAGTAGGGTAAAAAGCCACCTTGATAAACTTCTAATGTCATTTTTAATAATGTTAAAAACAGATATTTTTAAAGTGCTATTTTTTTTATGTTAAACACTAAATCAGCAATTCTGTTCAGAATCTAAAATATAAAATTATTCTGTGAAACTGTTTTTTTTTATTAAAGCAAAGATGTCTGAAATGTACATCTAATGGATGGACATATTAAAAAATAACACCATTAATTACAATAAGTGTAAAATTAAAAAATAATAACACTAGTAACATGCCAATTCTGCTGGCCCATCTTACCCTAAGGGTCTAATTTCTTCATATTACTAAAAAAAAAAAAAAAAAAAAAAAAAAAATATATATATATATATATATATATATATATATATATATATATATATATTAATAATAAAAAATAAATCAATTGTAACTTTTGAGGCTTAAGCCTAGTCCCAGACTTAATTATAAGTCTGAGCTGTTTCAACTGAAAGAAATGTGCAATGATCTTAAAATATATCACTGCCCTTGTTTTGTCTCAAGATGGACATCAGTAATGTTTTTTTTTTCTCTAAGGCACGTTTATAAAAATGACACTGCAGGCAATAACGCTGTGTTTTCATGCACCTTGTCAAATTTGAGATTTTGTGCTTTTTGCACCTTCATAAAGTGTTTTTTCAGGCTAGTGGAAAGAAAACACCCAAAAGACACTGTTAAGTGTTTCTTTTATAGCACTTTATCTGTTTGTGTCAATAGATTTCAATTGCAATATAGATTTTCAAAGGTTGTTTTCTAGAAATGTGTTTTTTCTCCTACACTGAGCCGTAAATCTCCACTTCAGTAGCACTTACACACACCACACTTTACATTTTACTCCTGTTTATATCCTGAAGGTTTTTACATAGGGACTTGTTCATACAGAATTTGCTTGAATTTATTCCCCCAAAAATGGTAAAAAAAAAAACATGGTTTTCTTTCTGTTCATTATTCATTTTTTCTGAATTATGGAGTGACATAATTCAGATCCCCTCTGTTAAAACATTTGACTCTAATATGTCAAAAAAATCAAACTAGAATTTTGAAACGGACTTCATCCAGTGTTTAGATTTTTGCACTAGAAATAAATGCAGTTTAGTCCATATTTCATTACATAATGGCTCATTTGCATATTTGAACCTGACATTTTAGAAAACTTGTAATATAAAACATGTTTGCAATTATGAATGTAATCAATCAACTGAATAAGTAAAGTGATAACTATTAGTTTTTTTTTTACCCTATTCACCTGCAGCGTCTCGCCTTAAATTGAACCATGGCCTAATTCTGGCTTAATCTAAGCCCTTTCTCTAAAACCAGGCCTTAATGTCATAGATAACTACCTTCCACTGACTATTAAGATCAATTAACCTCAAAACTGTTTTGACTGAATAAATCTTTCAAATGTTATTCAGATAAAAATGACAATTAAAAATGAATGATTTTGTGCCATTTATGATCAAGAGAAAAAATGAAAGCGTGTGGCTCATCTTACCCCATTTTACCTTATTACATCTTAATGCCAAAGCCTCATTCTTTCATCTCTCTGTCTGTCTGTCAGTGGGACAGCGAGAACATCTATCTGATTCTGGAATGGTGTTCAGGAGGAGATTTGTCCCGTTTCATCCGCAGTCGTCGGATTCTTCCGGAAAGCGTCGCTCGTCGCTGCCTGCAGCAGATCGGTACAAAACACACCTTAAACACACAACACAGAATCCACAAGTTTACTGATGCAATGACTGATTCAGAATCAGATAAGAAAACCTTGTGTGTGTTTTAGCATGTGCTCTTCAGTTTCTCCATGAGAAGAACATCTCGCATCTGGACCTCAAACCACAGAACATTCTGCTGAGTGGAAATACGCTGAAGCTCGCAGGTCAAACTTCATTCACTTCTAAACACCGTGATTTGAGACAAGACGAGCATTTGAATTTAAAAAGCATATAAATTGTAATTTTTTTTTTTTTAGAAATTAACCCATTGTTTTCCTAGATAAGACCCTTTTTTATTGGCTGGGATCGTTTAGAGTCCTTTGAAGCTGCATTTAAACTGCATTTTGGAAGTTCAAACTCAGGGCACCATAGAAGTCCACTATATGGAGAGAAATCCTGAAATGTTTTCCTCAAAAAACACAACTTCCTTACGACTGAAGAAAGAAAGACATAAACATCTTGGTTGACAAGGGGGTGTTCTGAAACTGAACTACTCCTTTAATGGATGTCCTGGCAAAAAAAAATGATAAATTTTTTTAACTTTGTAGCGAATATTGACTCAGAAGTTCATCAAAAGTTAAAAAAACATAAACAGAATCTCTGATTTAAATAGATGTTTTCTAGAGGCTGACAGGATATTGTTTCCATCTCATAATAACGTGAATAATTGGTTGTGTGGTAGATTTTGGTTTTGCGCAGTACATGAGTCCGTGGGACGAGCAGCAGGCTCTGAGAGGCTCTCCGCTCTACATGGCTCCTGAAATGGTGTGCAGACGGCATTATGACGCTCGAGTGGATCTCTGGTCCGTCGGGGTCATTTTATACGGTGAGATACACAAATAACTCGATTTGAAGGAATAATTCAGTTCTGTTATCATTTACTCACCCTTGTGTCGTTCCAAACCCTTCATGACTGTCTTCCTTCTGTTTCAAAATTGATAACAATCAGAAATGTTTCTTGAGCAGCAATTGACATGAATCATGTGACACTGAAGACTGGAGTAATGATGCTAAAAATTCAGCTTTGATCACAGTAATAAAATACTTTTTAATAGATATTCATATACAAAACAGATATTTGAAATTGGAATAATATTTCACTTTTTTTTACAGTTTTTACTGTATTTTCAAATAAATAAATGCAGCCTTGGTGAGCAGAAGATACTTCTTTAAAAAACATAAAAAAATAAAAATACAGTTTGGGAGCAGTTTTTTAATGCTTTTTAAAGACTTTTCTGCTCATCAAGGCTGCGTTTATTTGATTAAAAATACAGAAAAAAACTGTAATATTGTAAAATGTTAATCCAATTTAAAATAGTGGCTTTTTCTTTTAATTTACTTTAAAATGTAATTTTTTTCTGTGATGTAAAGCTGAATTTTCAGCATCATTACTCCAGTCTTCAGTGTCACATGATCCTTCAGAAATCATTCTAATATACTGATTTATAATCAGTGTTAAAAACAGATTTTTTTTGGGAACTTGTGATACTTTTTTCAGGATTCCTTGATCAATAAAACGTTAAAAAGAACAGTATTTATTTAAAATAGATAACTTGTAACAATAAACACCTTGTTCAAAGTTTGGGGTCAGTACATTTTTTCTTTCTTTCTCTTTTAGAAAGAAATGAATACTTTATTCACCAATGATGTGTTAAATTGATAAAAAGTGATAGTAAAGACTTATATTGTTAGAAAAGATTTCCATTTTGAATAAATGGTGTTCTTCTTAACAGGTTACAAAAAAATATTAAGCAGCACAACTGTTTTCAACACTGATAATAAATCAGTATATTAGAATGATTTCTGAAGGATCATGTGACACTGAAGACTGCAGTAATGATGCTGAAAATTCAGCTTTGCATCACAGAAATAAATTATATTTTAAAGTATATCAAGATAAAAAAACTGTTATTTTGAATTGCAATAATATTTCATAATATTGCTTATTTTTCTGTGTTTTTGATTAAATAAATGGAACTTTGATGAGCGTAAGAGTTAAAAAAACGTTTAAAATCTTACTGTTCCTACACTTTTGAGCAGCAGTGTATATATAATTCCAAATTTTTTGACCAGCTGTATGTGTGATTTTTTTATTTTATTTTGAGGACAGAAGCTTTATTTGGACGAGCTCCCTTTGCCTCTCGCTCATTCACTGAACTAGAAGAGAAGATCCGCAGTGAGAAACCCATCGAGGTGAGAATTAACATCTGACTGATTGACTAGTGACTTTTTTAAAGGAATAGTTTACTCAAGAAATAAAAATGTGCTGAAGATGTGCTCACCCTCAGGTCATCTGAGATTAGAATGAGTTTGTTTCTTCATCAGATTTGTAGAAATGTGTCATTTCATCACTGTCTCACCAACGGATCCTCTGCAGTGAATGGGTGCCGTCAGAATGAGAGTCCAAACAGCTGATAAAAACATCACAGTAATCCACACCACTCCAGTCCATCAGTTAACATCTTGAGAAGACAAAAGCTGAAACAAATCCATCATTTAGATGTGTTTAACTAAAATACGAGTCCATAATCTATAATAATGCTTCCTCCAGTCACAAAGTCACATCAAAATCCAGCCACATATCTGTTTAAAGCTGTTTTGGCTTGTAAGCAGTGCTTTATCTGTGCAGATTTCTCTCCTGATTTAGACAAAACCATTTTTTTACTTTTTCAGTATTGTCCTGGACAGTGGGTCTTCTGCAGTGAATGGGTGCCGTCAGAATGAGAGTCCAATCAGCTGATAAAAACATCACAATAATCTACAAAAGCTGAAACAAATCCATCATTAAGACATTTTTAGTCCATAATAATGCTTCCTCCAGTGAAAAAGTCCATCTCCTGTTGTCTCTCACATCAAAATCCAGCCACATATTTGTTTAGAGCTGTTTTGGCTTGTAAACAGTGTTTGATCTGAGCAGATTTCTCTCTTGATTCAGACCAGACCACTTTTTCACTGGAGGAAGTCGGAAGTGTTATGGACTCATATTTTAGTTAAAAACAATTAATGATGAATTTGTTTAATTTGTCTTCTCAAGACATTAATTGATGTTCTAGAGTGGTACTTGTAGATTATTGTGATGTTTTTATCAGTTGTTTGGACTCTCATTCTGACGGCACCCATTCACTGCAGAGGATCCATTGTTGAGACAGTGATGGAATGACACATTTCTACAAATCTGATGAAGAAACAAACTCTACATGTCAAAAATCATTAGGGAATTCAGTAAAGATCATGTTCCATGAAAATATTTTGTAAATTTCCTACTGTAAATATATTAAAACTTATTTTTTGATTAGTAATATCCATTGCTGAGAACTTTATTTGGACAACTTTAAAGGCGATTTTCTCAAAATTTAGATTTTTTTGCACCCTTAGATGTCAAATAGTTGTATCACGGCCAAATATTGTCCTCGACAATGGATCCTCTGCAGTGAATGGGTGCCGTCAGAATGAGAGTCCAATCAGCTGATAAAAACATCACAATAATCTACAAAATCTGAAACAAATCCTTTAGTCCATAATAATGCCACCTCCAGTGAAAAAGTTAAATCAAAATCCAGCCACATATTTGTTTAGAGCTGTTTTGGCTTGTAAACAGTGCTTGATCTGTGCAGATTTCTCTCTTGATTCAGACAAAACCACTTTTTCACTGGAGGAGATGGATTATGGACTCGTATTTAAAACATTAATAGTTGTTCTGGAGTGAATTATTATGATGTTTTTATCAGCTGTTGGACTATTATTCTGACGGCACCCATTCACTCCAGAGGATCCACTGGTGAGGCAGTGACGGAATGACACATTTCTCTCACACTATTGAGTTAGTACACTCTTGTACACCACTAGATGGTGCAATTGTACCAAACATTCCATGCTCTCTGTGTTTAGCTGCCGTCAGGAGCGCGGGTTTCTCGTGATTGTCGTGATCTGCTGCTGCGTCTGCTGGAGCGAGACCCGGACAGCCGCATCACGTTCGCCGAGTTTTTCCTGCATCCCTTCGTGGACCTTGAGCACATGCCCAGCGCCGAGAGCCTCGGGAAGGCTGTGAGTGCGATAGAGTCAGCGCAGATGAACTCACACTAACACTCTCACATGTTTATTTTAGTCCTGAAGTGGCAAAACCGCTGCGCTGCTGCTCGACTCTAGCGTCAGACATAACTTCAGCAAATGTGTCACACAGATGCTGCTCTACAAACACGCCAGAGTTACATCACATGGGCCTGTTCGTTTATTTTACAGCTGCTTGCTGCCATTCAATTAGATCCTGATTCATAAGCTTTTAATTTAATTCTGATTTATTTATTATTTTGCGCCACTTCAGCGTCAAAGGCTGTATTCATGGCAAACTAAGAATAATAGGATTTAAAGTAGTGCAAATAACAATACTTTAATGAATTGTATACAATAATTTAATAATATTGTTTAAAAAAAAACTAATACTAATTTTTTAAAAATTATTTAAAGAATTACACTGCACAAAATGCTTTTCTTACTTTTAATAGAATTTCTGAAATATCAGTTTGATTTGCAGTGTATAATTTTTTTTATTGTACACTGCAACATTTTTTTTTGTCTTGTTTCCAGCCAAAATATTGAAAAATTCTTAAAACAGGAAGGAGTTTCTAGACAAGTAAAAATTATTTTCTTGTTTTCAGAAAAAACTAGTTAAAATTAAGTTCAAACTAATTGAGTTTTTGCTTAGAACTAAAATCTTATTTCAAACAGAAAACAAGACTTCATTTTGACTTATTTTTTCTGAAAACAAGACAATAATTTTTACTCGTCTAGAAAATCCTTCTTGATTTAAGAGTTTTTAGATATTTTGGCTGGAAACCAGACAAAAAAATCTAAGTAGGAAAAGCATTTTTTGCAGTGTATAATAAAAAAAAAAAAATAAATAAATAAATAAAAAATAAGTAAATAAATAAAATTGATCTTTCAGAAATTCTATTAAGAGCATTTTTGTGCAGTGTATAATTATTTTTTTCTAAAATTAAATTATGAAAAAAAAATCAAACTGATATTTCATAGAAATTCTATTATTTTTCGAAGAAAAACTTTTAAGATTTTTTTAATGTTCATTAATGTTCTTTTTTGAGTAAAAACGTTTCTTCATATTATTTAAAGCGTAACACTCTAATAAAATACATATTTAATTCAGATTTTAGGTAGCCTTTTATTATTACTATAATTAGCCATTCTGATTTATGTAAAATTATATAAAAAAAAAATTAAAACCTGTAAAAATTATGAACTAAATTCAAAATATTTTTTGACCCCATTGGCATTTTTTTTTAAGCTTAAACTCTACTTTTACATTTTGATTAGTAAATGTACCTTTTTATTTAAGAGCATTTAGATATTTGTCCTGGAAAACAAGTCAAACATAGGAAATAAAGCTGTGTTTGTGTTGTAGAAAGCGCTGGTGTTGCAGGCGGTGCAGAAGGACCAGGATGGAGAGCGATCGGCTGCGTTATCTCTCTACTGTAGTGCACTCGAACACTTCGTTCCTGCCATTCACTGTAAGACTCAAACCTCTCTGTCTCTCTGTCATACCAGTCTCCATTCACTCTCAGCATCTCTGTCTCTGCACTTTCAGATGAGACAGACAGACAGAGGAAGGAAGTACTAAGACAGAAGGTAAATAAAACTAGATAAAAAGTTTGTCAAGACAAACTTGAAAAAGCCTGACCAGAAAGTTTGAAAAGTTTGACGGTTTTCAGTCTGAAATAGATTGAAGTTTAGAGTAGCTTTAACGCTTAAAGCTTGAATGTTTTGAAGACAATAGTCTGTCAGATGTTGTTAATATGTTTTAGCAAGTTATTAGCATGTTGCTAGCATGTTTCTAACATTATTAGCATGTTGCTATCATGATTTTAGCATGTTACTAGTATATTGTTAGCACGTTTCTAACATGACTAGCAAATTACTGTCATGATTAGCATGTTGTTAGTATGTTTCTAGTATGATTAGCAAATTACTAGTATGTTGCCAGCATGTTTTTTTAGCATGATTACCATGTTGTTAATATGTTTATGGCATGATTAGGAAGTTACTAGCATACTTCTAACATAATTAGCATGTTGCTAGCATGTTTCCAGCATGATTAGCATGTTGTTAACATGTTTAAGGCATAATTAGCAAGTTACTAGCATGTTTACCATGTTGTTAGAATGTTAAGGCATGATTAGGAAGTTACTAACATGTTTCAAACATAATTAGCATGTTGCTAGCATGTTTCCAGCACGATTAGCATGTTGTTAACATGTTTAAGGCATAATTAGCAAGTTACTAGCATGGTTACTATGTTGCTAGAATGTTTAAGGCATGATTAGCATGCTAGCATGTTTATAGTATGATTAGCAAGTTACTAGTTTGTTGCTAGCATGTTTTTCTAGCACGATTACCATGTTGTTAATATGTTTATGGCATGATTAGCAAGTTACTAGCATGTTTCTATCATGGTTAACATGTTTTTTAACACGGTTAGCATGTTGCTAGCATGTGTCCAGCATGATTAGCATGTTGTTAACATGTTTAAGGCACAATTAGCAAGTTACTAGCATGGTTACTATGTTGCTAGAATGTTTAAGGCATGATTAGCATGCTAGCATGTTTATAGTATGATTAGCAAGGTACTAGTAAGTTGCTAGCATGTTTTTCTAGCACAATTACCATGTTGTTAATGTTTATGGCATGATTAGCAAGTTACTAGCATGTTTCTATCATGGTTAACATGTTGTTAGAATGTTTAGGACATGATTAGCATGATGTTATCATGTTTCTAGCATGATTAGCAAGTTAATAGTATGTTGCTAGCATGTTGTTAGTATGTTTTAACATGATTAGTATGTTTTTAGCATGTTTTTAACATGATTAACATGTTGCTAGCATGTTTCTAGCATGATTAACAAGTTACTATCATGTTGCTAGCATGATTAGCATGTTGTTAACATGTTTCTAGCATGATAAGTATGTTGCTAGCATGTTTCTAGCATGATTAGCATGTTGCTAACATGTTTGTAGCATGTTGTTAACATGTTTAAGGCATGATTAGCAAGTTACTAGCATGTTTCTAGCATGGTTACCATGTTGTTAGAATGTTTAAGACATGATTAGCATGATGTTATCATGTTTCTAGCATGATTAGCAAGTTAATAGTATGTTGCTAGCATGTTGTTAGTATGTTTTAACACGATTAGTATGTTTTTAGCATGTTTTTTAACATGATTAACATGTTGCTAGCATGTTTCTAGCATGATTAGCATGTTGTTAACATGTTTCTAGCATGATTAGCAAGTTACTAGCATGTTGCTAGCATGTTTCTAGCATGATTAGCATGTTGCTAGCATGTTTCTAGTTGCTAGGCTAGGCTAGTGAGATAGCAAGTGAGATTGATCGAGTCTCAAGGGATTGTGGGAGTTTTGTCAGTGTGAGTTTGAATAGTGTTGATCATTTGAACATTCCCTCAATGTAAGTCTATGGGATTTTTATGATTTTTAATCTTCAATTTTATGAAAACCGTAAGTCTGATCAGTTAGAAAAGATACAGATCAGTTTGAATATCTGGGCTGAGTTTGGAGTTTGTTAAAGCTCTAGGAGGAGCGGCAGTAAACTGATTTAGTCTCAGAAGAGGAAAAAGACGTTTAAATAGCATTTCAGTAAGTAGGCTTTCTCAAGCCAACCGAATCATTTACTCACCGTCATGCTGTTTCAAACCCATGCAAACTGCGGCTCTTAAATGAAAAAGAAGCAATAATAGTTAGTTCGTAACACTAATGCAGTTAATACTGATCTGCATTGGTTTTTCTCTCAGGTGAATCAGTATGTTTCTCGAGCTGAGGAGCTCAAAGCGCTGGTCAGATCGGACAACAAGATCACATTTGAGGAGGCAAAGTCAACCAGGAACATATTAATAGGTAACCAGTGCTCCGTTATTAAAATCTAATATCTAAATCCTGTTCTGATGTACTAATCCTTTCTTTTTCACAGAGATGTCCAGAGATCAGCCGCGTTTGCTGGCTGCCCTGGAAGTGGCGTCCATTGCTGTTGCCCGGGTAACTGTTAGGATGCTTATTTGCATATGTGTCATGTGTGCTGCAGTGTTGCATGATGGGTAATGGAGTTGTGTTGTGTGCAGGAGGAGAGTGGCGTGGAGGACTACGACACGCTTGATCTGTACCAGCAGAGTCTGGGCGAGCTGCTGCTGGCTCTAGCGGGTAAACGCTCATTTTTAGTGTTAGTGTAACTTTAATTTTTTTTATTTGATAAAACACAGATGTCAGTTTTACCTCTTTATGCATGAAGCCTAGCAACCATCCAGAACACCATAGCAACCACTGACTAACAACCTAGCAACCATCAGAATACCATAGCAACTGTTTAGCAACAGGTATAAACACTCAGAACACCATAAAAACCACCTAGCAACAGCACAGCAACCATCAGAATACCCTAGCAACAGGTGTAAGCACTCAAAACTAGAAACCACTTAGTAACAACCCAGAACACCTTAGCAACCACATTGTAACAACCTAGAATACAATAGGAACCACCAAGCAACAGCATAGCAACCATTAGAATACCCTAGCAACTGCTTAGCAACAGGTGTAAACACTCAGAACTAGAAACCACCTAGTAACAACCTAGGACACCCTAAAAGCCACCTAACAGCCTACCAACCATCAGAATACCCTAGCAACTGTTTAGCAGCAGGTGAAAACACTCAGAACACCCTAAAAACAGCCTAGACACTATCAGAACACCCTAGCAACTGTTTAACAACAGGTTTAAACACTTAGAACTAGAAACTACCTAGTAACAGACCAGTAACAACCCAGAACACCTTAGCAAGCACCTAGTAAAAACCTAGAACACCCTAAAAACCACCTAGCAACAGCCTATTAACTATCAGAATACCCTAGCAACTGCTTAGCAGCAAGTGTAAACACTCAGAACACCCTATAAACCTTCAAGCAACAGCTTAGCAACCAACAGAATACCCTAGAAACCACCTAGTAACACCTTAGCAACCACCTAGTAACAACCTAGAACACACCAAAAACGACCTAGCAACAGCCTAGCAACCATCAGAATATCCTAGCAACTGCTTAGCAACAGGTGTAAGCACTCACAACTAGAAACCACCTAGTAACAGCCTAGCAACCACCTAGTAACAACCCAGAACACCTTGGCAACCACCTAGTAACAACTAGAACACCTTAAAAACTACCTAGCAATAGCCTAGCAACAATCAGAATATTCTAGCAACTGCTTAGCAATATGTGTAAACACTAAGAACACCCTAGAAACCACCTAGTAACAGCCTAGCAACCACCTAGTAACAACCCAGAACACCTTAGCAACCACCTTGTAACAACCTAGAACACACTAAAAACGACCTAGCAACAGCCTAGCAACCATCAGAATATCCTAGCAACTGCTTAGCAACAGGTGTAAGCACTCACAACTAGAAACCACCTAGTAACAGCCTAGCAACCACCTAGTAACAACCCAGAACACCTTGGCAACCACCTAGTAACAACCTAGAACACCTTAAAAACTACCTAGCAATAGCCTAGCAACAATCAGAATATTCTAGCAACTGCTTAGCAACAGGTGTAAACACTCAGAACACCCTAAAAACCACCGAGCAACCACCCAGTACACCGTAGTGAGTGAGTTTTGGAGAAACCTCTGTGCGCCGTGGTTGTGCATAATGCGCTGTGTGTTGTGGAGGGCTGTCAGGCGTCCAGATGTGTCGGTGAGCGGTTGCCAGGTCAGCGTGTGTGGTACGCTCTTCATCTGGATCTGATTGTGAGCAGCTCTCTTCATTCTCAGTGTTATTAAATACTGCAGCAAATGAAAACTGTTATCTCTCACAAAGCTCCAGATCCGCTCCACTCCAGAACTCTGCTGGATTCCCGCCCAAAACTGCAGGTTTTTTTTGGCCGTTACGCGCCCGCCGTTGATCCGCTACGCCAGCGATGCCAGCGCAGGCTAATCAAAACACAGCCGCGTCACGAGAGCAGGCGTCTGTGAGAGTTAGTGTTGCTCGTGAGTGAGGTTAAGCGCATTGGAGTGTTCAGAATAGGATTCAACTGCTGTCTAACAAAACCAAAAAAATATCAGAAAACCATAGCAACCACATGAGAACACCCTGGCAACCACCCACAACACTGTTACAGTCACATAGCAACAAACCGATGTGTTTGTCTGTGTCTCCTGCAGCTGAATCTCAGGGCCGGCGCAGGGAACTGCTCCACAGTGAGGTGAGAACAGCAGCATTAAAGGGATAGTTCACCTAAAAATGAAAATGTGATGTTTGTCTGCTTACCCCCAGTGCATCCAAGATGAAGGTGACTTTGTTTCTTCAGCAGGACACTTTGAAGATTAACTCAAACCGTTGCAGTCTGTCAGTCATATAATGGCAGTCATCGTTTTTGTGTCACTCTTAATGCATTTTATTTGTTTTCTTTATATCTTTTTGAAACCAAAACACAGTCAACCAAATATATTAACGTTACACCAGTGTTACGAAATATGACTTTTTCCAAGTAACTAGTAAAGTAATGCATTACTTTTTACTGATTTATTGATTAAAAGCTCTCCTGTCCCCATGTTGAGAGAAATCAAGAGTAAGATGTTCCTTTAGTTCTAGAATAAATGTGAACATGCATTAATTCATCTCACTCACTAAAAAACAGATCCAGTGATCTTCAAAATGAATAAAAACGGTCAAATTCAACACAAACCTGCAATAATTAAATGTTAAATAATACAAATATCCTTTATGTATTTAATCCTATTTTATTAACCGATGTCTTTGCTGCCGACCTTCGATGATCCAATTCATCCATACTAATAAGCAAAAATGACTCAAGATAATCTTACATTTGTTTTTTTTTTATTGCTGAAGAGTTGACATTTGTTCTTCTGTGGTCTACTGTACAGACGACAATTTACTTTTCTCTAAAACTGAGGCTTTTGCTGTGAAAAGGCTTTTACATTTGACAAAAACACAACTTTTTATATTTAAAACAAACAAGCAAGCCCTGCTCAAAATTTTAAAAGTAACGCAAAAGTAACCTAACGCATTACTTTCCATAAAAAGTAACTAAGTAACGTAATTAGTTACTTTTCTAGGGAGTAACTCAATATTATAATGCATTACTTTTAAAAATAACTTTCCCCAACACTGGTGGCTACTGGCTTAAACACAAAATACCCAAAATATCATCTTTTGTGTTCAGGAAAAGAAAGATATTCTTACAGATTTGAGACAACCTAAAGAGTAAATGAGGACAGACTTTTCAGTTTGTAAGTACTAAAATAAACTTAAGCTGAAATAAAACCTATATAAGCATTAAAAAATAAGACTTAAATCTAAAATAAACGAATAGTATGTCACTGATACTAAAATGAACTTCCGGCAATACTGACCTTATTATGATGCTCTAGACGTTTGCTTTCTTCTGTTAAGGAGGTGTAGACAATGAGCTCAATGAAGAGCACATGACCTGTTGTTTTAATGATCTCACCGCTGTGATATTCGGTTAAACGTTGCAGCCCTCAGCTAAAAAAACACCTCCATGTTCCCAGAGAAAACACAGACGCTCACACTTTCACAAAACCCAGTTCTGCACCCGATTTAGTGCTGTCATGTAAACTCAGGTTTATACAGTGCCTTGCAAAAGTATTCATACCCCTTTTGTTGCAGCATTATGTTAAACTGCTTTAAATTACTTTTTTTCCACATCAATCTACATCTCATACTCCATAATGACAAAGCACAAAACAGGTTTGTAACAACTTTATTTATTAGAAATAAAAAAACTGAAAAGATCCCATTGCATAAGTATTCATACCCTTTTCTGGGACACTGGAAATGTATCTCAGGAGCATTCATATTGCTTCTAGATGTTCCTACACTTGGAGTGGAGTTAAACTGTGGCAAATTTATTTGAATGAGTCTGATTTAGAAAGACACACACCTCTCAGAAAAGGTCTAACAGCTGAAAATGCAGATCAGAGCAAAAACCAAGATAACTGCCTGTAGAGCTCAGTGACAGACTTGCGTTAAGGCGATGATCTAGAGAAGAGTTCAGAAACAAATCTGCTGCATTGAAGGTTGACAGAAGCATTCTCCATAATGGAAGACGATTGGAACAACTAGGACTCTAGAAAATGTCCAAGCTGACAGAGATGGAGAGGTGAAAAGGTGAGGCAAAGAATGGCAGATAATTGCCAAATGCAGATGTGCAAAGATGGTCACATCAGACCCAAAAACACTTGAGGCTGTAAAGGTGCTTCAACTATGGACTGAGTTAAGGGTATGAATACTTACGCAATCTACTTATATCAGTGGTTTTTTTTTTTTAATTTGTGAAATTTGCAAATCTGGTTTTGGCTTTGTCATTATTATGGTGTATGGAGTGTAAATTGATGTGGGGGAAAACTCATTTAAAGCCGTTTAACATAATGCTGCAACAAAACAAAATGTGAAAAAAATGAAGGGGTATGAATACTTTTGCAAGGCACTGTAGATGCATCTGATGTTAAAGGAATATTTCACAGCTTTTGTGCAGCTGCTCTGCAACAATCTGTATTGTAAAAAGCGCTATACAAATAAACTTGAATTGAATTGAATTGAATTGAATATTTCAGTGCATTTATGTCTTGCAGATTAAAAGTCTGATGAGTCGAGCTGAATACCTCAAAGAGCTGATCAAGGTAAACGCTGTTGTATCTCTCGCTCCGCTTGTTTAGTGAAGCAACCGTCTAAAGCTTGTGTTTGCAGATGCGGGAAACTCAGACGGACGAATCGCTGAAGAAAGACGCTGCTGCTGAATCTGTGAGATCCTGTAAGTACAGATATGAAACTTAAAAAAAACATCTCTCTAGGAAAGAAGACTGCTCATCTAAATCATTTCATGGCTTCCTTAAAATGTAAAAGTAAATAAATGAAAACTAAAGGGTCACCCAAAACTGAAAATGAGCCCATTATTTACTTACCCTCCAGACATCCTAGGTGTATATGACTTCCTTTTTTTCAGACAAATCCAATTTCCAAGCTTTACAATTGCATGGGCGAGTGTTTCTCTTCATCAGTCCAAAACAAGTCCAATCAAGTCTATCTATCCATAATAAAGAGTGTCTCACATGGCTTCGGGGGGTGAATAAAGGCCTCCTGTAGCAAATCTATGCATTTTTGTGAGAAAAATATCCATATTTAAAACCTAATAATCACTTTAATCTATCTTGTGGTTGAGCACCGCCAGTCAGTAGTGATGAACGCTGGGGAGATCAAAACATAAGTAGATCACTAGAACTTTAGGTTGGCTTGAGAAAGCCTAGCTTGAAAGTTTAAAGCAGCTGTAAAAGCATAAAGTTTTGAACTTAACATAGATAGATTAGATGATTAGCATATTGCTAGCATGATTAGAATGTAGTTAGCATGATTCTAACATTTTTCTAGCATGTTTAATATGCTTCTAGCATGATTAACGAGTTATTAGCATGTCATTAGCAAGTTTCTAGCATGATTAGCAAGTTGCTGGCATGCTTCTAGCATAATCAACATGTTACTTGCATTATTAGCATGTCATTAGCAAGTTGCTAGCATTATTAGTAAGTTATTCGCATGTTTCTAACATTAACAAGTTACTAGCATGTCATTAGCATCTTTCTAACATGATTAGCAAGTTGCTAATATGTTTCTGGTATTATTAACAAGTTGCTAGCACATTTTTAACATGTTTCTATCATGATTAGTAAGTTGCTAGCATGTTTCTAGGCTGACTAACAAGCTGCTAGCATGCTTCTAACATGATTAACAAGTTGTTAACATGTTTCTAGTTGTTAGCACATTTCTAACATGTTTCTAACATGCATAAGCAAGTTGCTAGCATGTTTCTAGCATGATTAGCAAGATTCTAGCATTATTAGTAAGTTATTCGCATGTTTCTAACATTAACAAGTTACTAGCATGTCATTAGCATGTTTCTAAAATGATTAGCAATTTGCTAACATGTTTATAGCATTATTAACAAGTTGCTAGCACATTTTTAACATGTTTCTATCATGATTAGTAAGTTGCTAGCATGTTTCTAGGCTGACTAACAAGCTGCTAGCATGCTTCTAACATGATTAACAAGTTGTTAACATGTTTCTAGTTGTTAGCACATTTCTAACATGTTTCTAACATGCATAAGCAAGTTGCTAGCATGTTTCTAGCATGATTAGCAAGATTCTAGCATTATTAGTAAGTTATTCGCATGTTTCTAACATTAACAAGTTACTAGCATGTCATTAGCATGTTTCTAAAATGATTAGCAATTTGCTAACATGTTTATAGCATTATTAACAAGTTGCTAGCACATTTCTAACATGTTTCTAGCATGATTAGCAAGTTGTTAGCATGTTTCTAACATAATCAACATGTTACTTGGATTATTAGCAAGTTGCTAGCATTATTCTAGCATTATTAGTAAGTTATTAGCATGTTTCTAACATTAACAAGTTACTAGCATGTCATTAGCATGTTTCTAGCAGGATTAGCAAGATTCTAGCATTATTAGTAAGTTATTCGCATGTTTCTAACATTAACAAGTTACTAGCATGTCATTAGCATGTTTCTAAAATGATAATCAATTTTGCTAACATGTTTATAGCATTATTAACAAGTTGCTAGCATGTTTCCAGCATGTTTCTAACACGATTAGCAAGTTGCTAGCATGTTTTTAGCATGATTAACAAGTTGCTAACATGTTTCTAGTTGTTAGCACATTTCTTACGTTTCTAGCATGCATAAGCAAGTTGCTAGCACATTTTTAACGTTTCTATCATGATTAGCAATTTGCTAGCATGTTTCTAACATGTTTCTAGCCTGACTAGCATGTTGCTAACATGTGTCTAGGCTGACTAGCATGTTGCTAACATGTGTCTAGGCTGACTAGCAAGTTGTTAGCATGTTTCTTGGCCGACTAGCAAGTTGCTAGCATGTTTCTAACATGTTTCTAGCATGTGTAAGCAAGTTGCTAGCACATTTTTTGCGTTTCTATCATGATAAGCAAGTTGCTAGCATGTTTCTAGCATGATTAGCAAGCTACTAGCATGTTACTAGCATGATTAGCTACTAGCATTTGGTCATCTGAAAGAAGGAAGTCATATACACCTAGTATGCCTGGAGGGTGAGTAAATAATGGGCTATTTTTTTATTTTTGGGCGGACTAACCCTAACTTTAAAATAATAAATAAATGATTAAAAAATACTAATAATATACATAATAAAGGTTAGATACCTGATAACAATTAGTCCGTCGCCATCTTGGAATCGTGTCAGCGCGTCACTCCCGGATAATTGAAAATGGGCAAAAAGGCGGGATGTGGGCGGAGCTGGTTGCTGAAACCACACCCACCTATTGCAACAGTGGTGACAGCAGCGGCAATCCCCCTGTCACTCAAGTGGCCACGCCCTTAATTATGTAGAACTTTAAGGCTTAATAAAACTTAAACGGAGGAGATATAAAAAAATTCACCCCCCTCACAGTTGACATGAAGGGCAATACTGGCTATATAGACCAAAACCACTTTTTGTACCAGGCTGTCAACATACTTTTTTTCTGCTGTAAAGTTGGGCATTTTAACATGGGGTGTCAATGGGATTGACTCTCTTCTGCAGCCAGTTACTTCCGTATTGGTTTCAATAGAGAGAGAAACATGTTCATCTGTACAGATACAGTCTCTGACATCTCTCTCTCTCTCTCTCTCTCTCTCTCTCTCTCAGCCTGTTGTTTACAGTGAGCTGCGGGTTGTCACCATGGCGAGGGATGCGGTGTGTCACACGGCCGGAGGATTCACAGCATCTGATTGGCTCCTGGCAGACAGTCAAACCGCAGTCACTCTCACTCAACTCTCAGATTTCGCTTGTGTTCATCTGGATGAGATCTGAATCACTGCAGTGAGAAACAGAACTTCACACCTGAGGGAAAAGAGTACTGACTCTAAAATCAGGCATTCATCGCCTTCTCACACACACACACACACACACACACACACACACACTTACACTGCTGCTCAAGAGTTTGGGATGGGTTTCTTATGCTTATCAAGGCTGCATTAATTTAATCTAAAATACAGAAAAAATATTTAATATTGTGAAATATTATTTCAATTTAAAATAACCATTTTCTATGTGAAAATATTTTAAAATGTAATTTATTTCTGTGATCAAAGCTGAATTTTAAGCATCATTACTCCAGTCTTCAGTGTCACATGATCATTCAGAAATCATTCTAATAAACTGATTTATCAATGTTAAAAAAAAAAATTCTTTGATGAATAAATAGTTAAAAATGAACAGCAATTATTTAAATTAGAAAGTTTTGTTTAATAATATACACTATTGTTTAAAAGTTTAGGGTACGAAAATGTTTATTCTTTTTTATTTTTTTGTAAAAATACTTTTATTTACCAAGGGTGTGTTAAAATGATATAGTGATAGCACAGATTTACACTGTTTCAATAAATGCTTTTCTTTTAAACTCATTATTCACCAAAGAATCCTGAAAAAAGAATCACAGGTTTCAAAAAACATTGATAATTCTAATACACTGCAAAAAAATGCTTTTCTTACTTAGATTTTTTTGTCTTGTTTCCAGCCAAAACATCTAAAAATTCTTCGATCAAAAAGGAATTTCTAGACGAGTAAAAATTATTGTCTTGTTTTAAGAAAAAACTGTCAAAATGAAGTGAGTTTTTGCTCAGAACAAGCAAAATAATCTGCCAATGGAGTAAGCAAAAAAAAAAATCTTATTTCAAACAGAAAACAAGATTCTTTTCTTACCCCATTGGTAAGAAAACTCACTTAATTTTGAGTAGTTTTTTCTGAAAATAAGAAAGTAATTTTTACTTGTCTAAAGTCCTTCTTGATTTAAGAATTTTTAAATATTTGGGCTGGAAACAAGACAAAAAATTCAAAGCAAGAAAAGCATTTTTTTCAGTGTAATCTCAGCATATTAGCTGAACGATTGAGGATCATGTGACACTTAGACTGGAGTAACAGCTGATGAAAATTCAGCATTGCATCACATAAATAAATTCTATTTTAAAGTATATTAAAATAAAACCCATTATTTTATATTGTAATAACATTTTGCAATATTACTGTTTTTTTTCTATATTTTTAATCAAATAAATGCAGCTTTGATGAGCATAAGAGCATAAGTCTGTCTGATCCCAAACTTTTGAGCAGCAGTGTACATAAACACTCACATACTTCACATAAGCGTACAAAGGGAGAATTTCGTGCCATTAACAGCAGAATACTGTGTTTTTGACGATTTCTGACGATTGTGAGGTTATTTATTGACTGTCTGATTTGAATGAAAGCATCATCTGAATTTCTCTCTCTCTGAGTGAACATTTTCTTGCGTTATGAATTTCTGTTGGCCATAAATTGTCATTTCCTCTCCACATTCCTCCGGTAATATAATTCCTCCCCTGCATTCCTCTTTCCTCTCTGGAATAAATCAGCCTGCTGAAACCAACATATGCACTCGCAAGAAAACACGTCAAAAGCACTTTACAAGAGTTGAAAATACTTTTGAAGCGTAAATGTGTATACTGACAGCTGTTTTTATTAAATACCATTATCAAATAATGAAACAAATGTTTTGCATTAATGTGTTTACTGTTCAATACTGGATCAGTTCATTCAATTTAACCAGAAAATGTACTGAAA
>NC_133371.1:48382086-48419586 GCF_049309525.1 Garra rufa | reverse complement strand
GCTTGACGCTGAGCACCAACAGAACACAGACAGTCCTTCAGGCACTTGTGTTCATTTCCAGCATACAGTTTTAGAGATACTCGAGTCAAATGCTGTCCCGTTAAACCCTCATATCCAAGACCTGATATCCAATCCACAAGAAGAGCTCAATCCAATAAAAGCCAAGTGTGAGTGTTTAACAGCTTCCAAGGGCCTCTTCAGCTAAAAGAAGCTCTTGATCTCAAAACCAGCTCTTTTATGTTCCTCGCACACTGCAAATATTTGAAGATGCGAGTACAATGAAACTCCGCTGTGCAAACCCTCAACGTGCGTTCACTGTTTGCCCAGAGTCTTGAGACACTTCAAGTGGCACTGAGGTGAAACAATACGGAAGAAGCGTGAGCTAATGAGAGCTGGAACTAAACATCCAACAGGCAAGAGCGAATGCAACGCACAGCAAAACAACCTGTTGAGACGCAGTCAAAGCACTTGTAAAGGACATCGCTCTCTGGTTTCTCATAATCCTTGTCTTCATATGCATCGTCTGTCCCGTTCTGTCATCGTTCTTCACCTAAAAGAAGCACTTGATCCCAAAACCGGCTCTTTTATGTCCTCGCACACTGCAAATGAACAGCTCTTTTCCAAAACGCTATAAATCCATTTGAATAGTTTTCATGAAAATGACATTTTTTTTACCTAGACCCATAAATTTTGTTAATATTCAATGAAAATATGGCTCAGTCTGAACATGTTAAACAATGATTGTTAAATGAAACAACAATACTGTTGATTATAAATTAATAATAAATTTAAATTTTGTTTTTAAAATGCTACAAATCCATCCTTTTTTTCTAAAACATTGTTCATTTATGTCTTAAAAAAAAAAAAAAACAAGAGAACATGCAACATATGACATTAGGGACTCTAGACGTTTACTATAGACTATAGACGTTTTTCCTGAATGCGGAAGTAAGTCCGACTCTTAACTGAAAGAATGCTTTGCATTTCCGGTCTTTATTGTTTCTAGTTCAATTAGCGTATTTTCTGAGCTAATAATGTAATGTTAAACCTATTAAAATGTTTTTAAATAGCACATGGCTCTATAGCGCCATCACTTTGCATTGTCGCCGACCTTGTTTGGTATTTCACGCTAGTGTAGACGATGATGGTTTTCATTTTAAAACGTTGTTTTCATTTTAAAACACCATTTTAAAACGAAAATGCACTAGTGTAAACAGGGCCTGACTGACAAACCTTTTTTTTTTTGTGATTTTCTTTGTCTAGTCAGTGTTTTCTACGCACAGGTGTAGGTATCACTGGTGCACAAAAGTGTTATTAGAGTTTAAAGCACTAAATTTGAAGACTGAACACAAACATCTCTCACTTCAGAGCACCGCCATGTTGGATTGCGTCGAACGCTCACCGAATTCTGATTGGTCGAGAAGACATATCGCATTTAGACTAAAAACAGGTTCACCGCTTATAGCGTTTTGGAAAGGAACTGCATCTTGCAGCACATTTTAAACAAGGAAATATAGCGATTTGGCATGAAACATTGATGGAGCAGTGAATAGGTTCAGTACACAGCAAAATGGCATAACAAACTCATTCAAAACTTTTAATTTTGGTGTTTATCACGTTTTGGAAAAGAGCTCTTCAAATATTTGAAGTAGGATTTGAGTACAATGAAAATCCGCTGCGCAAACTCTCAACACACGTCCAGAGTCTTGAGACACTTCAAGTGGCACTGAGGTGAGACAATATGGAAAAAGCATGAGCTAATGAGAGCTGGAACTGAACATCCAACAGGCGTCCGAAAGCAAGAGTGAATGCAATGCACAGCAAAACAACCTGTTGAGACGCAGTCAATGCACTTGTAAAGGACATCACTGCATTATGGTTTCTCATAATCCTTGTCTTCATATGCATCGTCTGTCCCGTTCTGTCATCTTTCTTTTCTTAAAAGAAGCACTTGATCCCAAAACTGGCTCTTTTATGTCTTTGCGCACTGCAAATATTTGAAGTAAGATGTGAGTACAATGAAAATCCGAGTCTTCAGATACTTCAAGTGGCACTGAGGTGAAGCAGTATGGAAAAAGCATGAGCTAATGAGAGCTGTAACTAAACATCCAAATGGCATCCGAAAGCCAAAATGAATGCAATGCAAAGTAAAACAACCTGTTGAGACGCAGTCAAAGCACTTGTAAGGGACATCGTTTCATCAGTGTTTCTCATAATCCTCATCTTCATATGCATCGTCTGTCCCATTTCTGTCATCATTCTTGGCCTAAAAGAAGCACTTGATCCCAAAACTGGCTCTTTTATGTCCTGGCGCACTGCTAATATTTGAAATAAGATGCAGGTACAATGAAAATCCACTGTGCAAACCCTCAACGAGCGTCCACTGTCTGCCCAGAGTCTTCACTTCAAGTGGCACTGAGGTGAAACAACATGGAAAAAGCATGAGCTAATAAGAGCTGGAACTAAAGATCCAACAGGCGTCCGAAAGCCAAAGCGAATGCAATGCACAGCAAAACAACCTGTTGAGACGCAGTCAATGCACTTGTAAAGGACATCGCTGTGTCAGCATCAGTCACCTCGCTCTCTGGTTTCTCATAATCCTCATCTTCATATGCATCGTCCGTCCCGTCGTGGTCCGTGGAGACGCTATGGTCTCCTATTGAACAAAGTTTAACCATATTCTGTTTGACCACCTCACAAAACGGCCTCTCCAGACCGTCGCAGACGCACTGATTCAGCAGCATGCCATTTGGCATAAACAACAGCTCCTCAATAGTCGATTTGCAGCGGGATGAACATTTCCTTCCGTTGAACAGCTGTCCGCAGTGGGACAGGTATGAGGTGAGGGATGATTGACAGCTAGGCTCATCCTCGCAGCGCTGGCGCGCTTCGGTGCAACCGATTCCGTCGGGGCCGCCAGGATGCGTCCGCGGCAGACAGGGTTCGATAGCCCGTTTGGCCCGAAGGCACTCCGGGTCGCTTCCGCAGTCGCAAGACTCCAGGTGTGGCCCGCTAGAGGTCTGGTTTAGCCGGATAAGAGCGCTGATGCAGTGACTCGGACACTGGCGTCTGCTTCCGCGGATGTTCCCGTCGCACGCGGCCAGGTATTGGTTGTAAGCGAGCTCGCAGTCGTGCTCACTGTGACATCGGATCAACGCCTTCCAGCAAATCATCTGAGCGTCCAGCATCATCACAAACCAGAGAAGTAGGACTAAAACAACGGAGCTCTCCATTTCTCCTGCGAACTCACTTTAGGTGCATGTTTGTGTCAATCCGGTGCACTTGAAATGCAACACGAGAGAGTAGCATCGTGCCTTCGGTTATCCATGCAATCTATTCTCAAAGAGTTTGCATGCTATCCTGAGAGTGTTTTCTCCTCTTGGAGGCTTGCTGCACGCTGCATGCTTCTCGTCTTTGTCCCTCTGGCTCTTTCACGCTCGGCTGCGCATTTACGCGGAGACCCCTCCTCCAAAACTCCCTCTAAAACTCCTCTCTTCATTACGCATTCTGTTGTTCTATTGGTCACAGACGCGGGATTCCATAGTAACGCTGTTTCTGCCAAAGCTCGCGGAGTACAGGATAAATAAAATGTTTATAAATTTCACGAAAGCCGGCGAGCTGTGTGGTCTCTCTCTGCATTCGATTACAAAACCCCGTCAGAGACTTAGAGAGAGAGAGCAAGAGACGCATTCCTCTGCTGGAAGCTCAACATCTGCAAACCACTTCTTCGAATTTAAAGCACAGAAAAACAAATCTGTTTCTCTTTAGCGCCAACCCAAGAACAAGCCCCTGTATAAACGGACACAAGCCCCCGTCCCCAGGCTCTCGGGCTCCTTTGGGGTGTTTTAATCGCGCCCTGATGGAAAAGAAAAGGCTCACAAAAGTGTTTTCTGGACCGTTTCACCCTCTTTGTGTCCGACTGGCCATGCAGTATCCCGGAGGCCCATCAATGGAGAGACTTTCCACAACAATGTATTTTACTGCTCTGTCCTTTCATAGCGCACTTGAGATCAGCGATTCTCCGCTATTCAGATGGAAACGGCTCTGATTGGAGTGGGAAAACTATGCAAAACCGCAAACATCCACTGAGTGTGGAGGAAAACGTGTGTAGCCAAGATCGGGGCTAGTTGTCACACAAAGTGTGAGCCAAAAGTTTGACAGCAAATGCTTGTTATCTATGGTGATTTGAAAAACATAGCTTAAAATTTGTGTCTTAAGATTAAAAATACATCAAAAATTAAAAATAGTTTTGTACAATAAAGTACGCATGGGTAGTTGACATGACAAACTTTGACATTTTTTAGTGCATTTAAAAGAACATCTTTTTCTAATTGTTGTATAATTGCTTTGCATGCATTTTTAATGAGAATATATGAAGTTTTTGCAAAAACAGATCACTCCGTTTTATAAAATGTTCAAAAATCATGTTTTTTATTATGTTAGTTAGCTGTATTTTTTTTTTTGTCATTTATACTTAATTAAAATAACCCAAGTAGTGCAGTTTGATTGAGATTAACTGGAATTCACAATGAAACATGATATTTGAAAAACTCTTCATATGTTGATTTTAAAAACAAAGCTTAAAATGTGTGTCTAGAGATTAAAAATACATACAAACTATCAAAATATTTTTGTACACTAAAGTACACATGGATAGTTGACATGACAAGCTTTGATATGATATAGTGCATCTAAAATGCTTTTAAAGAACATCTGTTTCTAATTGTTGTATAATTGCTTGTTTTTTTATTATTTGATCATGTTTTTATTGTTTTATTGTGTTAGTTAGCTGTTATTTTAAAGTTTTTTTATACTTAATCAAAATAACCCAATTGCAGTTTGATTGAGATCAATTGGAATTCACAATGAGAAAACATAATTTTTGAAAAACTTTTTTTGAAAATGAACTCTTCCTACGTTGATTTCAAAAACAAACCTTAAAATGTGTGTCTAGAGATTAAAAATACATCAAAAATATATAAATGTTTGTACACTAAAGAACAAATAGTTAGTTGACATGACAAGCTTTGGTATGATATAACTTAATAATAATATGTTTTAACTTAATCAAAATAACCCAGCTGCAGTTTGATTGAGATGAATTGGAATTCACAAGGAAAAAAAACAAAAACAATGATTTATGAAAATTGTTTAAAACAAGTTATGTTTTTGCAAATGAACATAGCTTATGTGTGTCCAGAGAATAAAAATACATATTTTTGTACACTAAAGTACACATGGGTAGTTGACATGACAAGTTTTAACAGGATATAGTGCATCTAAAATGCTTATAAAGAACATCTGTTTCTAATTGTTGTATAATTGCGTTGCATGCATTTTTTAATGAGAGACAGATAACTGTTTTTTTAAATGTTCCAAAATCATGTTTTTATTGTGGTTTATTCTGAAAAAACATGTAATGATGAAATGTAATCTGAATTACATAAGTACATAAGTACTTTTAAAATACTCGTAACCAGACTACAGTTACTTTTCTACTGATGAACACATTGATTTTTATTAGAACTATCACTGTAGGATATTTACTAATGCATTTATATATCATCAAAATACACAATAAAGTGCACAAATGCACCAACTTTTTTGTCATCTGATCCTCTATAATCTAATATACGTACTTAAAGGACATTTTAGAATACATATTTTCATAATTAAGTATCACATGTGCATGTTCATTGGTTCTTGGACATTGGTTATGACCACATGACATGCAAATAAACAAATAAAATAGTTTTTTTTTTTTATTTTAGAAATTATTTATTTGAATTTAACTATTAGTTTTTCATTAAACTCATAAAACCCCCTGCATTTCCTTCACGAATACCATTTTGGGAAACCTTGACGTACCATAATGTTTAATGCACTTCATGTTGTTACTAAAAACTTTGGAATCAATAACAGATTTCAATTAGTAAGTAATCTACCCAGCTCTGGTGACAAGAGCCAAAAAAAATAAACCAAAAAGTCATCAATGCATGAAAAAAAAATGTGTTTTGCTTAAAAGAAATGCATTTTCCTAAAGTTTGCAAACACTTACTTGTTAAGTCAACAACCCACCTATATAACAAACACTTCAAGAAAGCTGAAAGTGTTTGAAACTGAAGTGTTTGACTCGTATCCAATGTCTCCATCTAGTGGTCAGAAATGGTGCTGCGGTGCCTGCGCTGTGGAAACATCACACAAAGGCTGAAATTATATCACAGGCATCTTTATACAAATATATTTATTACAGTTTCAACAGTCAAAAATCAGCAAGGTCTGGAAATTACAGAAGAATAATTACATAAATGCATTACATTGGTAATTACGTTACTTATGCAGTCCAGAGCGGAAACAACTATCAAAGGGCATAAGTAAAATAAACGACAAAAGACTTTCTTGCCATTAATAAATATATAACAATCTAATAAATAAAATAAACAGGAAAGTCAATTCAACCCTTCACATTAATCGCTCTGTAGATCAGAGATGGAAATATTGCTTATTATTGTTTGCAGCTTTTATAACCCGATCCGTGCACGGCTTCATTCGAACAGACGCAGAATCAGACAGAATCGTAATAAAACCTTCATTCAGACGCTCACCTCAGCAGCAGAGCATTGCAAACCATTACTTTCAGTCTCCATAAGAGGGAACAACCAGAAAGAAAAAGGTGGACATCTGCATCACGACGACACCAAACCACCTGCACAAAACGGCACCACTCAATGAAAGGTCAAAGGTCAAGGGAATCTGGGTTCTGCCTCCGTTTCTTGCTCTCATAAGGCCTTCAAGACTCCCCGAAGTTGCTACTGCTGTAATAAACACCTTCAGATCGGAGCAGGTCTGGTTTGGATGAGTGAATCTCCAGAAACATGTTGGGAACATGTCATATTTCACCCCAGAGTCTAAATAACTACCAAATTACACTTGCATAACGAGACTGAAGGATATTTGTGACCTTGGACAACAAAACCAGTCTTAAGGGTGAATTTTTGTCATCTGGAAAGACGAATAAACAAGCTGGTTTGTTAGAATAGGACAATATTTGCAAATCTGGAATCTGAGGGTGCAAAAAAAGCTAAATATTGAGAAAATCGCCATTAAAGTTGTTCAAATGAAGTTCTTGGCAATGCATATTACTCATCAAAAATTAAGTTTTTATATATTTATGATAGGAAATTTACAAAATAACTTCCTAATGATTTTTGCCATTAAATCGATCATTTTGACCCATACAATGTATTTTTGCCTATTGCTACAAATATACCTGTTCTACTTAAGACCAGGTCCAGGGTCACATTTTAGAACCATTAAAGGGAAAGTTAACTCAAAAATAAAACATTTTGAGTGTCTTTCCAATGTTGAACACATTAGAAAATGTTCTGAAGAATGTTTGGGAACCAACAATTGCCGGTAGCCACTGACTTCCATAGTAGGGGAAAAAATACTATGGGAGTCAATGGCTACCGTCAACTGTTTGCTCACCAACATTCTTAGCAATATAAGCAAATCATTGCTGGTAGCCATTGACTTCTATAGTAGGGGGAAAAATACTATGGAAGTCAATGGCTACCGGTAACTGTCGAACAACATGAGGGTAAATAAATGACATAATTTTAGTTTTTGGATGAACTATCACTTTTAAGATTAACAATTTATGCTAAAGTAACTTTTTTTTGTGAGGTGAATGTGAGCTGTGCATGTTTTTGTGAGATTCTCCAAAAATGTCTTATTTTACCCCAAAGTCAAATAACTAAGAAATTACTCTTGCATAATGAAAATTAAGGATATTTTAGGAACATTTAAAGGGATAGTTCAGCCAAAAATAACCATTTTGACTGTTTTTCCTCTGTTGAACACAAAAGAGAATATTTTGAAGAATATCTGTGAACCAAACCATTGCTGGTAGCCAATGACTTCTATAGTAGGGGGAAAAATACTATGAAAGTCAATGGCTACCGTCAACCGTTTGCTTATCAACATTCTTCAAAATATCTTATTTTGTGTTTAACAGAAGAACGTCGGTAAGCAAACCATTGCTGGTAGCCATTGACTTCCATACTAGGGGAAAAAATACTATGGAAGTCAATGGCTACCGTCAACTGTTTGCTCATTAACATCCTTAAAAATTAGTTTGGAACAACATGAGGGTGAATAAATTACAGAATTTTAGTTTTTGGATAACACTTTTAAGATTAACAATTTATGCTAAACTAAATTTTTTGTGGGTGAATGTGACCTGAGCATGTTTTTGTGAGTTTCTCTTTTTTCACTTCAAAATAACTAAGAAATTACTCTTGCATAATAGAAATTGAGTATTTTTTAGGACCATTTAAAGGGATAGTTCATGCAGAAATGAAAATCATGTCATCATTTACTCATCCTCAAGTTGTTCCAAACCTGTATGTTGGCAAACAGTTGCTGGTAGCCACTGACTTTCATAGTAGGGAAAGAAAATACTATGGAAGTCAATGGCTACCGCCATATGCGCTCCGAAGTTACAAAGTGAATCAAATTATTCACCATATGAGCTTCAAAGTCCCGAACTGAATCAAATAATTTGCCATATGCGCTCTGAAGTCAAAAAATGAATCAAATAATTCGCCATATGCGCTCGAAGTCATGAAGTGAATCAAATGATTCGCCGTTATGTGCTCCAAAGACAAAATACCTAAGGAATTCCACTTGCATAATGGAAATTATAGAGATTTTAGTCATTTACTCATCCTCAAGTTGTTCCAGACCTGAAAACAGCTGCTGGTAGCCATTGACTTTCATAGTAGGGAAAAAAAATACAATGGAAGTCAATGGCTACCGTCAACTGTTTGCTTATCAACGTCCTTCAAAGTTCGTTTGAGGGTGAATAAATAAGGGAATTGTCATTTTTGGGTCAACTATGCCTTTAAGATGAATAATTTATGCAAATGATAATTTTTTATGAGGTGTAATGTGACCCGAGCATGTTTTTGTGAGATTCTCGTATATCTGATGAAACACACGTGACATTTAAACTCCTAGAACGATATCAGCATCATGAAACAAACACTGCCCTACAAGTCACACCGGATATATGAATATGGATGTTTGTTGTTAGACACGGCAGCGTGTGTGTGTGTGTGTGTGTGTGTGTGTGTGTGTGTGTGTGTGTGTGTGTGTGATGGAGGAGATATACAGGGATAAGGAGAGAAGAAACGCTTCCAGGTGTGAAGATGCGGTGAGATCACATGAGGCAGCACTTCTCAGCCGAGTTCTTCAGGTCCTCCAGTGTGGCCTGAGCTTTGCCCTTCAGGTGGCCCATATCCACGTTCTGGATGTTGGTCAGGTGACCCAGGACGGACTGCTTTTGTTCCTCTTCCTGGTTGTCTTCAGCGATCATCTTGGCCAGTTCGGTCGGGAGTTCAACATCGTCTCGCGCCGCCTGGATCTGAGTCTCATCCACCTCGTTCTGAGATGAGAAAACCAAGGAAAAGGTGAATCATCAATGACATATGTGAGGACTTCAATCAGAGATCTCACTTATCAAACAATGTCTTCTAAATTCTAAAGATAAATAGATAAATCAAAATATACTAATAAAAAAGTAAAATAAAAAGTCAAAGCACATGCAAAGTATTACTACTAAAGTATTACAAAGTATACTACACTTTTACTATGGTAAAACCATGGTTGATCTTCTTAAAGGATTTGTAAAAAAAAAAAAAAAAAAAACCTGAAAAATAGTTTTGCGAAATTGAATCGAATTGCGAATCATTTGATTTGTTCCAAAGTGAATCAAATGATTTGCAAACTCACTCCGAAGTCCTGATCTGAATCCAGTGATTTGCGATTCATGCTCTGATGTCTCGTTCTGAATAATGATTCACGAACCATCATTTCAGATTAGATTGAATCGTGAATCATTTGACTTAGATTGGAACTTTGCATATCACAAATCATTAGATCAGGACTTAAAATCGAACTGTGAATCATTTGATTTGACTCATTTAATTTGCAAAATGATTCACGAACCCGTTCCAATCTGAATCAAATGATTTGCGATACGCACTCCGAAGTGAATCAAATGATTCGGCGAACCCACTCTGAAGTCCTGATCTGAATCCAGTGATTTGCGATTCATGCTCTGAAGTGTCGATCTGAATAATGATTCACGAACCATCATTTCAGATTAGATTGAATCGTGAATCATTTGACTTAGATTGGAACTTTGCATATCACAAATCATTAAATCAGGACTTAGAAATCGAATCACGAATCATTTGATTTGAATAATTCAATTCGCAAAATGATTCACGGACATGTTCCGATTCATGCTCTGAAGTGTCGATCTGAATAATTATTTGTGAACCATCATTTCAGATTACGGCGCGGAACGCGAATCATTTGATTTAGATCGGAACGTCGCAAATCGTGAATCATTAGATCGGGACTTAAAATCGAACCGCGAATCATTTGATTCGAATCAATCAATTCGCAAAATGATTCACGAATCGCAATCCGATTGGAGCGCTTTGAAACAGTGAATCATTTTGCGACGCAATGGTCCGCTGTGGTCTCAAAATTCCGGCAATTTGATAGTACCTAGAATATCAAAATCTTTTTCACATTTAGCGCCCAAACTCTGGAACAATCTACCTAACACTGTTCGGGAGGCAGACACACTCTGTCAGTTTAAATCTAGATTAAAGACCCATCTCTTTAACCTGGCCTACACTTAATACATTTCATCTGTTCCTCTTTTCGCATCTTCAGCCGTGTTTACATGCATATTACTATGTATAAACATTTTACAATTACAATAATACATTTAATACATTTTCTTGCATTATTTGCATTATGATGATAACAGGTTTCTACTGAGTACTGAAAATTGGGTTATGAATTATGACTTAAAAAAAATCACAGTTTAAAATCAACAAATTAAACACAGTACATAACGTATAAACATTTTAACATGTAATTATTATTTTATTTGTTTGCATTAATTATGATATAAACAATAATTATTTAAATTAAAATGAACATAAATTTCGTACACAAAATATTACCATGATGCATAATCATTTTGCAATTAATATATTTTTGCATTATAGTCATTTTTTAATTTCTCATTACAGTACACTACTGAGTTTGGGGGAATAGGTTATTATTTATGATAAAAAATAATGATTATTTGAATTAAAATGAACAAATTAAATTTAAGTACATCAAATATTACCATTATGCACGATCATTTATAATAAAAATAATATTTCAGTATTGGGATTCAATGTTTTCACATTACAGAACACTACTGAGTTTTGGAAAATGGGTTATTAAATGTGATAAAAAATAAAATAAATATACTTAAGCATCTTTTTGCATGATATTCTTTGTTTTTTTGGGGTGAAACGTGACAGTTCCTGCGATAGAGCCCATTGTGTTTGTTTGGCACAGACGAGCGAGGCGTTTATAAGTTTTAATGGTGTGGGCAGATGACAGGAGACAAAGAGTGTGATTAATTGTTACCTTTGGCAACCTGTATTTGTCCCTGAAGTGAGACCTGACTGTCGCCCTCTCCGCCTTCTTCTGGGCAAAATTGGCGTCTCGCTCTTGCCTGAGGAGAAACGAGAACAGAGGCACGTGACACACACACACACACACACACACACACACACACACACACACACACACACACGCTAATGTGAGGATGAACTGGGTTATTCAAGGGTCTTTTGATCATTTATCCACCTACGTAAGTCTGCCATGTCGATCTCAAGATAATAAACGTCTTTATATTATCATCTGTCAGATTTCTAGTCTAAACAACAATTGTTTCTCAGCTGATTGTTGGCTGACATGTTTTAGGACTAATTTTAGGACATTTTCAAATAACGAGGTTTACGTGTGACACTATTGTTCTCCATCACGACAAGTTCCTGTTCATTTTAACATGAACTAAAACGAATCTATGTCCACAGCGAGAGATCCATGTAACGTCGTTCTCAAGGATTAAACTGCTTTCCTCTGTGTGGCCTAGAATCTCGCAGAATAAATACCTTCAAAGAAAGCATTAAAAGGCTAAATGTTATTTGCTACACATTTAGAAAGCTGAAAATATTTCAAATAATTGCGCAATTGTGCACTGATAAAATTAGCTAAAGATGACAATTAAATTTGGATAGAATATTTATTGTAAGTCCTTTCTAAGGTGAAAAAAAGATCTGCATGACAGGTTGAGGACTTTTATATACACACACACCTATTTTAATTGTCTAATTTTGGTTAAACTTTTAATAATTTTGTTATTTTTATTAGTTTTTGTTTAAATCGTTTTTGTATTAAATAAATGTTAGATTTAAAAAACATTAAATAAATATGTCTATATTTTTTTTTATAAAATTTTAATTAGCTTATTTATTTTTTTTAAGTATTTTTTAACAACTTAAAAATTAGAAATGTTGCTTTGACAGCTAGCTGAAATAAAAAATGGTTTAGGTTTTTTATTATATCATTTTTTTAAATTTCAGTTATTGTTTGCTTAGTTTAATTTATTATTTAAAAATATATTTTTTAACTAAATAAGCTCAAATTTTGTAAAATGAAAAAACAAAAAAATGAATTAAAATTTAACAATATATATACCCCTATTTCAATTTTCTAATTTTGGACAAACTTTTAAAAATCTTGTTTATTTTGTTATTTTTTTATTAGTTTTTGTTTAAATACATTTTGTATTAAATACATGTTAAATATAAAAAAACAAAAACATTTTTATATATATTTTTTCATTTGCTTATTTAGTTTTTTAGTATTTTTCAACAGATCAGAAATGTTGCTTTGACAGCTAGCTGAAATAAAAAATGGTTTAGGTTTTTTAATATATATATTTTTAAATTTCAGTTATTGTTTACTTTGTTTAATCTATATTAAAAAGTAACTTTTTTTTAAACTAAATAAACTAAGATGTAATAAAATGACAAAACAACAAAAGAAAATGTAACTCAAATTTAAAAAATAAATAAAAAACAGAAAATATAACAATTTAATTCGAAATGTTAAAAAATAAAATAGAAAATGAATTATTATAAAATAACATTATTTTTGACAGATGTTATTTTTTGAAAAACGTTTTTTTATGGTTTTAGTTTAGATTAAGGAAATTCCTCTATGCTACAGGAAACAAGACAGTATCTTATCAAACACGGCTAATAATAAAAGCAGAAATATTTCAGATTTTTTTTTTTTTTAAGAATTTGTCATTGACACAGATGACCATATGTGAGTATAAAAGTTAAATTAACCTCAAGATGGATCGCGACTGATTGGTTAAGTATTGTTGAAGGTCATGTGAGGTTAAAGGTCAGTACAAATCTTCAGGGCTGAAGCAAACGTCATGAAAAAATGGACGCATTAAGGGCACCAGACATACGGCGAGTGAACAACAACCAGCAAATTATAATGTTCAGGACCTGCTATTTGGAAGTTTGCTGGTTCAATTCCTACTTTCATGTAGACAATTCCTGCTTTGTATTGAACAAGGACCCTTCCTTGAATGCTCACTCCAAAGGGGTCGTGCCTACGATAAGTGTACTTGAAGCTGCTTTGGAGAAAAGCATCTGCTAAAAGAGTCCTCACCAGAGAAGAAGAGTACGAGCGAGAGCGGGAGGGGGAACATCTCAGGGATTTAGACTCGTCCTGACAGTGGCTTGATGCTCATCCACTCGGTTCACTATAACAAATGACTAGTTAAAATAATCCCCATATCAAACCTTTGAGAAGATCACGGTGGTCGGGCCGATTCGAGAGATTAAGCGCACGACTCCCCGTCAAAATCAACAGTCTTAAACTAACTGTTCACACGGGTGTCTCAGCTTGCAAAATCTGCTCTCTGAGGACACGAGTTGGATTACACCATGCGGATGAGCTCAGCACAGCCATTTGAAGTCTGTGAAATCAGAATTTTCCAAATATGGCAGTTATGCAAACCGTGTCCACACGGCCACCTGTTCATGCATTGGCTGTCTGTGCTTTATGAGCTGATATCTAAAGACAAAGCATGTGAGGTGTGCAAGAAATGCTTTGGATGTGGATATGTTGGTTCTAATGGCCTCACATTTTGGTTTCCCCATACATCATGAGCAAGGAAGTCAGATTTATGTCTTGTGAATGGGGATATGTGATTGGGGATTGAATGAAAGTGGAGTAAAATACTAATTAAAATCATTTCCCCTAAGGCGTCCTTACAGAATGATTAGATTTTAACAAAGCGTACAGCAGAGAACTGAATCTATACTTCACTACCATTAACAGTATCATGGTAATAATGATTTTTTTTTGGAATAATGGAAATATTAATGGAAATATTGATTTTTGAATACCATGAATAGTACCATGGTAATAATGGAAATATTGAGTTTTTTGGACACATGTCATGGTATTCTTTGAAGTACCTTGCAAATACCATGGTACATTTGTGGAAATCCATACCGTATGTGACCCTGGACCACAAAAACAGTCGTAAGTAGGATTGGTTTACTGGTAGCAATAGCCAAAAATACATTGCATTGGTAAAAATTATAAATCATTTAGGATATTAAGTAAAGATCATGCATTGGCTGTCTGTGCTTTATGAGCTGATATCTAAAGACAAAGCATGTGAAGTGCGCAAGAAATGCTTTGGATGTTGGTTCTAATGGCTACCATGAATAGTACTATGGTAATAATGGAAATATTGATTTTTTTGAACACATATCATCGTATTCTTTGAAGTAACTTGGTAAATACCATGGTACGTTTGTGGAAATTCATATCATATGTGATCCTGTGGACCAAGTAGCATGGGTATATTTGTAGCAGTAGCCAAAAATACATTGTATGGGTCAAAATTATAAATTATGTAGGATATTATGTAAAGATTGTGTTCCATGAACATATTTTGTACATTTCCTACCATAAATATATGAAAAGATCATTTTTGATTAGTAATATGCAAGACTAAGAACTTAATTTGGACAACTTTAAAGGAAGTTTTCTCAATATTTAGATTTTGCACCCTCATATTAAAGATTTTCAGCCAGATATGGTCCTATCCTAACAAACCATACAATCTCAACAAAAAAAAAAAAAAAAAAAAAAAAGACTTTAATGACTGGTTTTGTGATTCAGGGTCACATATACCAATGTACTTTGGTACATTTGTCAGCTTTTGTATTTTGGCTTACATGCTTGAGAATCTAATTATGAGTGTTGATTAATTGATAAAATGCTAGAATAAACAATTAACAAACAAACAAATAAACACTAAAGCAGAATTGACCTGAAACGCGCCTGAAGCAACTCGTCTAAATCACTATTCGTGATTAAAAGGTAAAATTCTAATTAACACATGCAATTCTGCTCAACTCTAGATGAGAATAATGTGAAAAATCATTCATATCTGACTGAGCAGGAATCTCCCTGAGCGAAATGAGCAGCTGTGAGCACGCGCGCGCGCGCAAATATCCAACGAAGCGCGAAAAATGCGCGCCTCTCCAAACGCTCCTAAGCGTTCGCCTCACAAAAACATTCTCAAAATGTGATCAAATCTACAGATTTCGGCTAAAATCAGGTAGGTATGAAGGTTTGTCTTACTTTTCCTCCTCTAGCTGTTGTTGGTACTGCTCAAACTCTTCTTGTGTCATTCCTTTAGCCGCGGCTTCGGATTTGTCTCCTTCAGGTTTATCTTCTGTCAGACCTCCTGTCAGATTCTTCAGCTGACCGCCGACTACGTGTTTCACCATGAAAGCCATCGTTTAATAGTACAGTGTTCCTTAATATTCTTCTTTTTTGTCCGAAACTGTTGTTAATTCCAATTAGGTCAGTAATGCGGTCTGATTCCCCGCGGTCTCCGATCAGAAACTCCGTCCGGTGTTCAGCTGAGGTAAAGTGAAGTGATGTGGATTCATCTCCTCATCTGAGTCACAGCAGCAGTTTGACTCTTCCATCCGCCCAATCCCGTGTTTCCTCAGCCGACTCTTCCCGCCCAATCCCACGTACCGCTGGATTAAGCGCGCGCGCCGTTAACAGCTCGTGCGTTTGAGTCACGGCCGAGTGTTTTTTTTTTTCTTGGGCGCGCGTGACATGTCAAAACGCATTGCGCGTCGGTTTTCGCTGCGCGCGCGCACGTGTGTTTGTGCGCCTCCAAGTCGGTTAACGGGATGACAGTAAGCAGAAAGGATTCGGAGCGTCTATACGGCATCCATCTGGAGGGCGCGCAAATCCTGTGAAGAGAAAGTGAGAAAGTAAATGTGTGAAATGAAACTCAACATTTATATCAAACGAAAAGTTGCGTTCATGTTTAACGTTGTCGCCAACGTTTTAGTTTTTGTGGAAAAGGGCAAAACTCTAATCCCGGAGATTACCATCCATGCGTATAAAGCTGTCAGCATCACCTTCACATGGATTATCATATGCAATAATGAAGAAACAGCACAGAGATGAGAAATATTTTACAGTCAAACATGCATTCTGCATTAATAGTCAGGTTTATGAATATTTATGAACACTAAATCTTTTTTGCTTGCCTAGTCTCTGGTTACACAAATATGCACTTGCGTACTGTACTGTATGCATATCTTGAATGTAAACCACTTTGGATGAATCATCTTCCAAACCCTAGTTAACAATTTTTGGTTCCCAGAATGTTTTTATTGTTTGTTTTTGGTTAGCCAGGAAAGTTTTCTTAATGTTCCCAGAACGTTTTTAGTAGTTTTTTGTATAATGTTCCTAGAAATTTATTTTTTGGTTCCCAGAATGTTAGTATTTGTTTTTAGAACATTATTCTACCGTTCCCTTAACATTATTATAACATTCTCAGAACGTTAGTTTTTAATGGTTTGTTTTTGGTTAGCCAGAAAAGTTTTCTTAACGTTCCCTGAGTTTTTGATGTGTAGACTGTTCCCAGAACGTTAATCTAATGTTCCCAAAAGTTTTTTAGTTTTTAGAACGTTATTCTAACATTCCCAGAACAGTTTGTTTTTGGTTCCCAGAATGTTAGTATTTTTTTTAAACATTATTCTAACGTTCCCCTAACGTTTTTATAATGTTCCCAGAACAGTTTGTTTTTGAATCTCAGAATGTTAGTATTTGGTTTTTAGAATGTTATGCTAATGTTCCCCTAATATTATTATAACGTTCTCAGAACATTAGTTTTGGTTCCCAAACTGTTAGTTTTTGGTTTATTTATAATGTTATTCTAACGTTCCCTTAACATTATTCTAATGTTCTCAGAACGGTTAATTTTCTCATTTTTTAATGATTTGTTTTTAATTAGTTAGGAAAGTTTTCTTAACGTTCCCTAAATTTTGGTTTGTAAATGGTTTCCAGAACGTTAATCTAACGTTCCCAGAATGTTATTTTTTGTTTTTTAAAATGTTATTATAACGTTCCCCTATTATTATTACAACGTTACCAGAACGTTTTCCTAACATTATTAAAACATTTTCAGAACTTTGTTATTGATTCCCAGAACATTAGTTTTTAATGGTTTGTTTTTAATTAGCTAGGAAAGTTTTCTTAACGCTCCCTAAATTTTGGTTTGTAAATGGTTCCCAGAACGTTAATCTAACGTTCCCAGAATGTAATTTTTTGTTTTTTAAAATGTTATTTTAACATTCCCCTATTATTATTATTATTATTATAACATTACCAGAATGTTAGTTTTTGTTTCTTTAGAACATTATTCTAACGTTTTCCTAACATTAAAACATTTCCAGAACGTTAGTTATTGGTTCCCAGAATTTTAATTTTTTCGGTTTGTTTTTGGTTAGCCAGGGAAGTTTTCTTAACGTTCCCTGAACGTTAGTTTTTTTTGTAGCATTATTACAAAAACAATTTTTGTTTTTTGTAAACATTATTCTAACCTTCTCCTAAAGTTATTAGATTGTTCCCAGAATGCTCCCAGAAGGCTAGATTTTGGTTTGTAGAATGTTAATGTTAGTTTTTGGTCCCAGAAAATTCTGTTGTTAAGGTTTGTTTTTGTATAGACAGGAAAGTTTTCTTAACGGAAATAGAACATTAGTTTTTATTTTGTATAACATTACTATAACGTTATTTTAATGTTCCCTTAACGCTATTATAACGTTTCCCTAACCTCTTTACTCCAATATGAGCACTCCACTGTAAGTCACTAATCATTATAATTTTAAAATAACCTAAAAATAACTATAGGGGAAGTTATTTTTAGGTTATTTTAAAAATAACCATCACCTGAGAACGTTAGTTTATGGTTGCAAAAAAAAAAAAAAACTAAAAGTAACCATTAGAGAATGTTCTCTATAGGTTATTTAATAATAACCACCATGCAATGTTCTGGGAACGTTATTTTATGGTTACAAAAAAATTATCTAAAAAGAATGTTCCCCTAACGTTAGTATTTGGTTAAAAAAAAAAATTACGTTAGGGGAATGTTCTGTGTTGGCTGGAAAGGCATATAAATGTGAAAACTCATTATGCACGATATAAATACAGCCTCTATTACCCCAAAATTAATCAACACCAGAGAATAAAAACAAATCATACATCTCTGTGCATCGTGATAATGTCTCTATTTTTGCCGCTTTCTCACTTTCTCTCTCTCTGACACCCCCCTCCCCCAAGACTGAATCATTCCCGATCTGCTCCACTAACAAACTGTTCTGCCGCTCTCGCTGAGGGCAAAGACTACCACATACACATTCATCCTCGCTCCATGGCATAGTAAGAACCTGAAAAGTGTGTTTGGAGCTCTTCAGGGTTTTACTGGTGGCAAGCAGTCTGATATCATCCAATAATAATGTGCAACATTTCTGTTTTAATGGATTTGCATGCATGTCAACAGACAAAAATGTTATGTGTACAGTAATACGGTGACACATGGTCTAATTATGCATGCTTTTTTAAATCAGAGGCAAACCAAATGTCTATTTTGGCATTTATAATATGCATCACAATAAACACTCACCAAATGCAAGTTAAGGCAAGAAAATAAAGGTTAGAATGAGTGTGATTGCATTTGTGATGCTGCATGCCACAAATAATAATGAAAATAAAATCAGTTAAACAATGCCATTGCCATAATTTTAAAAAGCTATTTGTCCCTAACATGCAAAATACAGTTCCATGGCCCGTGTAAAACATTTATGGATGGTAAATTTCATCTGCCACTGGCAAGTGTGGTAGAAAGTTCATTTTGGGCCCTGTATGCATGACTTCACAGGAAGTCGATAAACCTCATCATCATCCAGTTAACAGCCAGCAGCGCTGGCCAGACTATGGAGATCTCATGGGCTAGGTGATGTGTACATGCGAGCAAGCATGCATGCTTTATATAATAAAACAACACGGTTGCACCCTCAGTAGGCTACAGCTGTTTTCAAAGACTGCACTGAGCATTTGCCATTTGTGAATATGATGATGAATGAGGTTAGTAGGATGGGGAAAGTCAGTCAAAAGCCGATTTGTGATGTCAACGTCACTAAATTGAAATAAACTAAAGCCCTATTTATATGGGACTAGTTTTCTTTCATTAGATATATCCTAAGGTGACCGTACATCTTCTTTCTCAAGGGCATGTCTAAATTGTCTAAAATGTCTGGGTTTTGGCTTTGTTTTGCTATGGTTTTCATATTTGCTGAAGGCAATGACTGAAAAGTAGTTTGACCAATAGCATGCAGGCATTGTACATAATCAACCAATCGTTGTACGCAAGAAGATGCGGTCTATAGACGCTCAAAACAGTGCAAATACTTGAGCATATAATGTATGAGGACTGTCAAGAGAAGAGTAGGAAAACAAAGCCAAAACCCAGACATTTTGGGCAATTTAATTTTAGACAAGTATATATTTACTGTTGTAGTTATTTAAAAATATAGGGGTATTTTAATGGGTTCAATGGGTACTCTGCATGCAAAGTAAATGACCTTCTATGACAGTGTTTTAGTGAAAAAAAATAAGATTACGAGATTAAAGTTGTAATATTTAAAAAATAAAAGTTGAAATTATGAGAATAAAGTCAAAATATTTTGAGAATAAAGTCGAAATTACGACTTTATTCTCAAAAGTAGAAGAATAAAGTTGCAATATTATGAGAAAAAGTCCAAATATTATGGGAAAAAATTAAAAAAATTACAAGAATAAATCGAAATACAACGAGAATAAAATCGAAATACTATGAGAAAAAAAGTCTAAATATTACGAGAATAAAGTCAACATATTATGAGCATAAAGTCAGAATATAATGTGAATAAAGATGAAATCCTATGAAAATAAAATCTAAATACTACGTGAAAAAAAGTCAAAATATTATGAGAAAAAAGTCAAAACACTACACGAATAGTCAAACTATTGCAAGAATAAAATAAAAAAAAGCCAAAATTTTACGAGAAAAGTCCAAATATTACGAGAATAAAGTCCAAATATTACAAGAATAAAATCGAAATACTATGGGAAAAAAAAGTCTAAATATTATGAGAATAAAGCTGAAATACTACGATTATAAAATCGAAATAATACAAGAAAAAAAATCTAAATATTACAAGAATAAAGTCAAAATATTAAGAGAATAAAGTAAAAAAATATTTTGAGAATAAAGTCGGATTTACAAGAATAAAGTCAAAATATAACGAGAATTAAAATCGAAATACTACGAGAAAAAGTCCAAATATTATGTGAATAAAGTCAGAATAATACAAGAATAAAATTGAAATACTACAAGAAAAAAGTCAAAATATTACGAGAATAACGTCCAAATATTAAATAAAGACGGAATATTACGGAATATTACGGAAATAAAGTCAAAATGTTTTGAGAATAAAGTCGCAACCTTATGAGAATAAAGTCAAAATATTATGAGAAAAAGAGTCGAAAAATTACGAGAATAAAAGTACAAATATTACAAGAATAAAGCTGAAATATTATGAGAATAATATTTCATCCCATTAAAATGATGCGAGCGGTCGGATGCAACAATATTCAAATAAATTCTGGTGGCTTTGCAATTTATCCCGGGGCTCTGAATACGGGCCATTGCATGTGCAATATAGGCTACGCTCTCTTCTCATAGTATTTAATCTCATATTATTATTATTTTTTGTACATTTTTTAACGTGGCACTAAAACGGCATCGTAACCTTCCATGACAGCCACATCCATTCAACAAACTCCTAGTTTAATTAAAACCTAGAGATTTCAATCCCATTCCAATAAATGCATGGACTCGCCCACGTTCTATCTTGATTATTATAATTCAAACATCATTTAAAGCTGATATTGCATAAGCAAGCAGGCTTCCACCAGTCCAGTACAGAGTTGCATCTAAAAAATCCATCACAACAAAGCCGAATCATCTCCACACGGTTCAGTGGACAGAGCAGAGGAGCGCAGCCGTGACCTCTGCTGTGCACATGCTCTCCGGCGAAAGAACAGCAGCTGTTCAGGTGCTGAAAATATGACAGAACAAATCCGTCACGCCGTTCATTCACCTAATGGATGCCGACAGACGTAAACAACATTTATGAGAATGTAAATGACGATTAAAGCAATCGTTCGTTCATCCTGAGTAACAGTTCATTTACTCCCCATTGATTGGTCCAAACCTGACTTCAGGCAATGCATGAGGCAAATGTGACCCTGGACCACATAACCAGTCATAAGGGTCAATTTTCTGAATAAATAAGCTTTCCATTGATATATGGTTTGTTAGGATAGGACAATATTTGGCCGAGATACTATTTGAAAATCTGGAATCTGAGGGTGCAAGAAAATCTAAATATTGAGAAAATTGCCTTTAAAGTTGTCCAAATAAAGTTCTTAGCAATGCACATTACTAACCAAAAATTAAGTTTTGATATATTTACTGTAGGAAATTTACAAAATATGTTCATGGAACATGATCTTTACTTAATATCCTAATGATTTTTGGCATGAAAGAAAAATCAATAAATTTCCATGTATTTTTGGCTATTGCTACAAATATACCTGTCGTACCTACTGGTTTTGTGCACCAGGGTCACAAATCTATTTTGGCTTATATAAAATGCATCCAGGGTCCAAAACGCAAGTAAAAACTTGGCTTTAATTAGACAATAAATGTTAGAAAATGTTAAAAATGTTAAAAATCTGGACACAAGCCTGGTAATCTGACCTTGTGCTTTATAATACAAATAAAATAATAAAGACAACATCAGACAGCTATTTCCATTTTTCATCAAGGAAATAAAATTAATCAAATAATGCCACTGTCATGCAGACAAAAATATATTTTTCTAACATATTAAGTCAAATGTAAAATATAGTTTCATGGCTGGTGAAAAACAATTATGGAAAGTAAATCTGACTTGTATGGAAGCACGTCACTGCCACTGAATAAAAAGATAAAAAAGGAAATTGCAACTTTATCTCACAATTCTGACTTTTTTTCTTGCAGTTGCATCATATAAACTGATGTATTTTCTCAGAATTGCAAAATATAAACTAGGAATTGCGAGGACTCGGAAGTCCAGTTCTGAGGAGAAAAAAAAGACAATTCTGACAATTTGTCGCAATTACGATTTTATATCATGCAATTGCGACTTTTTTATGTCACAATTCTTTTTTCTCGCAAATTGCGAGTTTATTACGTGATTCTGATTTTATTTCTCTCAATTGCATTTATATCACACAATTCTGACTTTTTTTCTCGCAATTATGTTTATTTCTCAGGATTGCGAGATATAGTTGCAGTTCTGACTTTATAACTCGCAATTGCAACTTTTTATCTCACAGTTCCGACTTTATATCTCGCAATTGCGTTTATATCAAGCAATTCTGACTTTTTCCCTCAGAATTGCAAGGTATAAAGTTCTGACTACAACTTGCAGTTGCGACTTTTTATCTCATAATTCTGACTTTTTTTGTTGCATTTGCAAATTTATATCACGTAATTGCGACTTTATTTCTCAGAATTGCAAGATATAAACTTGCAGTTCTGACTTTATAACTCGCAGTTGCGACTTTATTTCTCGAAAGTGCATTTATATCCACACAATTCTGACTTTTTTCCCTCAGACTTATATCTCACAATTGCTACTTTTTATCTCAATTCTTTTTTTGCAATTACGAGTTCATATCACACAATTGCGACTTTATTTCTCAGAATTCTGATTTTTTTTCTCACACTTACGAGTTTATAACACGCAATACTGACTTTATTAAAGTCAAAAAAAGAATTGAGATAAAATGTCACAATAACCTTTTTTTTTTTTTTATTCAGTGGCGGAAACAGGCTTCCATACACTTGCCATTGGCAAGCATCATAAAAAAGGACACATTCTTGTTTGGACCGAACTTACTTGACGTTTTGTGAATAAAAAAAAATAAATAAAATTTAGGGTGGTAAATTTTTATTTCTTTAACACATTCTTATAATTTTTCCACTTCGTTTCGCTCATTGGAATGTAAGAGCACAAACTTTGACAACACAATTGTAATGCTTTTAATGTAATTCTGTTATCGTAGAGGTTGCATTGGAACACATCCGGCATCTCTACAACTTGTTTACCAACGCAGGCTCATCTAGTGGATGAGTAATGATAAATTCATGTCCTATAAATGGGAAGATGTAACAGCGAGAGGGAAAAAATGGTCCACACATGATGCCCAAAGGACAATTCAGTCTCCATGGAGATGCCCATTAATTACCTGTGAATAAACGCAGCATCCTGCACGCAGCATAAGGAGAGTTACGCAATCCAGCGAAGGACTGGTCTAGACTAGCCTGTGATGATCTCATTCTCTCTCTCTTCTTCTCCCTCCCCATCCTGCATCCTTCATCTCTTCTTTTTCTGTCATGTATGCGCTATCCTTCCTCTCTCTCTTACCTCTTTCTATTATCAGCGGCTTCGAGGGACCGCAGGACTGCTGGCTGTGGCTAAATAGGATGCGAATAGCGGAAAATTCTCTTTCAGCCCACTTCCTGTGGACAATCAGCGCGGAGCGAGCGCGAGGGCCTGTAGGAGCGTTGAGAGGGCAAAGCCGGGTGACACGGGGACACAGTGAGGGACGAAACGTAGCAGTAAACAGAGAAGAGGTAAAGTGAAGGACTCTAATGAAGGAGGAGATCAGATGTGTCACTGTTGCCGTTGACTTCTCTTGGGCTTTTCACACTTTTAGGTGGTTTTCCAGATCATCCTGTTGATTTCACCAGTAAAGAGCCATGGAAAGTCACATTTGGTGAAAATGTGCTCACCTTCAGAACATCCAAGATTAGGATGAGTTTGTTTCTTCATTAGATTTAGAGAAATCTGTCATTCCATTACTGTCTCACCAACGGATCCTCTGGAGTGAATGGGTGCCGTCAGAATCCAAAACAGTCCAAACAGCTGATAAAAACATCACAATAATCCACAAGTAATCCACACCACTCCAGTCCATCAGTTAACATCTTGAAAAGACAAAAGCTGAAACAAATCCATCAAGTTTTTGCCTCTGGCTAAAATACATTCTACATAAAAATATAACACATAATAAAATTAAAAAAAAAAAAACAAGTCTATAATCCATAATAAAAATCCATTCCCAGTTATTTCTCACATCAAAATCCAGCCACATATTTGTTTATAGCTGTTTTGGCTTGTAAATGGTGCTTGATCTGTGCAGATTTCTCTCCTGATTCAGACCAGACCACTTTTTCACCAGAAGAAGCACTATTATGGTCTTGTATTTTAGGCAAAAACATCTTAATGATGGATTTGTTTCAGCTTTTGTCTTCTCAAGATTGATGGACTGGAGTGGTGTGGATTACTTGTGGATTATTGTGATGTTTTTATCAGCTGTTTAGACTCTCATTCTGACGGCACCCATTCACTCCAGAGGATCCATTGGTGAGACAGTGATGGAATGACACATTTATACAAATCTGATGAAGAAACAAACTCATCTACATGCCAAAATGCATTAGAATATTAAATAAAGATTGTGATCCATGAAGATGTTGTGTAAATTTTCTACCGGAAATATATCAGAACTTAATTTTTGATTAGTAATATGCATGGCTAAGAACTTCATTTGGACAACTTTAAATTTGATTTTCTCAATATTTTGCTTTTTTGCACCCTCAGATTCCAGATTTTCAAATAGTTGTATAGCAGCCAAATATTGTCCTGGACAATAGATCCTCTGCAGTGAATGGGTGCCGTCAGAATGAGAGTCCAAACAGCTGATAAAAACATCACAATAATCCACAAGTAATCCACACCACTCCAGTCCATCAGTTAACATATTGAGGATACAAAAGCTGAAACAAATCCATCATTAAGACATTTTTAACTTAAATACGAGTCTATAATTTAGAATAAAAGTCCATATCTTGTTGTCTCTCACATCAAAATCCAGCCACATATTTGTTTAGAGCTGTTTCGATCTGTGCAGATTCCTCTCCTGATTCAGACCAAACCTCTTTTTCACTGGAGGAAGTGTTATTATCAATTATGGACTATCAATTATGCATTTTAGTTAAAAACATTTTGATGGATTTTGTTTCTTCTCAAGATGTTAACTGATGGACTGGAGTGGTGTGGATTACTTGTTGATTATTGTGATATTTTATCAGATGTTTGGACTCTGATGGCACCCATTCACTGCAGAGGTTTCATTTGAGAGACAATGATGGATTGACATTTCTGCAAATCTGAGGAAGAAACAAACTCATCTACATAGTGGATGGCTTAATTGTGAGTACATTTTCAGCGAATATACATTTCTGGATGTAACAATGTTTGCCATTACAATTAGAGATATTTTAATTTATAAAACATAGAAGCAGTGGTAGCATCCAAGAGAATCTGTTTATATGCACTAAAGCAAGGCTTCTAAAACAAGGTTTAAATGTACAGTTAGGCAAGGCAAGGCACTAACTTACTTTCACAACTAAAGATGTCTTGGAATGAGGCTTCACAAACAAATCCAATCCAGAAGCGCAACAATCAGATCACTCATCTGTCTTCTCATATAGGAGCCAGTGTAGTACTGTTTGTTCACTGCTGATGCTGAAACATCAGATGATTCATGTCTGGAAGAGACGAGTCAGACTATTACAAGCACATACTGCATAAACATAATGTCGTACTAGTTAAAGGAAAGAATACCTTGTTCTGCAGCGACAGACGGCTTTCATTCCCATAGCTTCACTTGATGATAATAAAGTAGATAACACAGTTGATTTCACACCACACAACTCTTTTCTTCTAAATGCATTCTGGTCTATAATGGCCAATCCTACATGCATTTTAGTCTATAACATCCAACCTTAAATGCATGATGTATAATGGCCAAACCTAAATGCATGTTGGTCTATAATGGCCAACCCTAAGTGCATGATGGTGTGTAATGGCCAAACCTAAATGCATCATGGTCTATAATGGCCAACCCTAAATGCATGTTGATCTATAATGGCCAACCCTAAATGCATGTTGGTCTATAATGGCTAACCCTAAGTGCATGTTGGTCTATAATGGCCAAACCTAAATGCATGTTGGTCTACAGTGGTCAGTCCTACATGCATTTTAGTCTATAACATCCAACCCTAAATGCATTATGGTCTATAATGGCCAAACCTAAATGCATGTTGGTCTATAATGGCCAAACCTAAATGCATTTTAGTCTATAATGGCCAACCCTAAATGCATTTTGATGTATAATGGCCAACCCTAAATGCACGTTGATGTATAATGGCCAACCCTAAATGCATGTTGGTCTATAATGGCTAACCCTAAGTGCATGTTGTTCTTTAAATGGCCAAACCTAAATGCATGCTGGTCTGTAATGGCTAAACCTAAATGCATGTTGATCTACAATGGCCAACCCTAAATGCATGATGGTCTATAATGGTCAACACTAAATGCATGTTGTTCTATAATGGTCAACACTAAATGCATGATGTTCTGTAATGGCCAACCCTTCATGCATTTTAGTGTATAATGGCCAAACCTAAATGCATGTTGATGTATAATGACCAACCCTAAATATATGTTAGTCTATAATGGCAAACACTACATGCATTTTGGTCTATAATGGCCAAACCTAAATGCATGATGGTCTGTAATGGCCAAACCTAAATGCATGCTGGTCTATAATGGCCAAACCTAAATGCATGTTGGTCTGTAATGGCCAAACCTAAATGCATGTTGATCTATAATGGCCAACCCTAAATGCATTATGGTCTATAATGGCCAAACCTAAATGCATGTTGGTCTATAATGGCCAAACCTAAATGCATGATGGTCTGTAATGGCCAAACCTAAATGCATGCTGGTCTATAATGGCCAAACCTAAATGCATGTTGGTCTATAATGGCCAAACCTAAATGCATGTTGGTCTATAATGGCCAAACCTAAATGCATGTTGGTCTATAATGGCCAAACCTAAATGCATGTTGGTCTGTAATGGCCAAACCTAAATGCATGTTGATCTATAATGGCCAACCCTAAATGCATTATGGTCTATAATGGCCAAACCTAAATGCATGTTGGTCTATAATGGCCAAACCTAAATGCATGTTGGTCTATAATGGCCAAACCTAAATGCATGTTGGTCTATAATGGCAAAACCTAAATGCATGTTGGTCTATAATGGCCAAACCTAAATGCATGTTGGTCTATAATGGCCAAACCTAAATGCATGTTGGTCTATAATGGCCAAACCTAAATGCATGTTGGTCTATAATGGCCAAACCTAAATGCATGTTGGTCTATAATGGCCAAACCTAAATGCATGTTGGTCTGTAATGGCCAAACCTAAATGCATGTTGATCTATAATGGCCAACCCTAAATGCATTATGGTCTATAATGGCCAAACCTAAATGCATGTTGGTCTATAATGGCAAAACCTAAATGCATGATGGTCTGTAATGGCCAACGCTTCATGCATTTTAGTCTATAATGGCCAACCCTAAATGCATTTTGATGTATAATGGCCAAACATAAATGCATGTTGGTCTATAATGGCTAACCCTAAGTGCATGTTGTTGTATAATGGCCTAACCTAAATGCATGTTGATCTATAATGGCCAACGCTACATGCCTTTTATTCTATTATGGCCAACCCTAAATGCAATTTAAGCTAAACTCGCCAACTCTAAATGCATATTGATCTAAATGGTCAACCCTACATGCATTTTAGTCCAAAATCACCAACTCTAAATACATGTTGATCTAAATAATAAAGTAGATAATAGAGTTGATTTCACACCACATAACTCTTTTCTTCTGAGAGAGTCAGCAAGCCTCAAACAGGCCAGAGACTTGTCTGTAGCAAAGCAGTACGACAGGCCAGGCCATCTATCTGACAGGATGCCTAGAGGTGTTAGCGTTGTGTGGGAAGAAAGTCACATCAAAGTGCCTCTCGCACACACGTGACCACAATCTCACGTCTGGATCATTCTTGACTTCGCAGATTACAGAAGCTGCCATCCTACAAGCAATGCATCAGTTGCCATGGCTGCATCAGTCTAAGGGACTGATTACGTAAAAACAGACAGTTTAGCTCTAACTCAGCGGCCTGCGATAGTGAGACCAGCATAGATGAAGATGAGTGTTCCTTACAGCAGAGGGTTGAGCTTGAGTTTCAGGAATACAGCGTAAAGGGGTGGTTGCCAGTTATGCTCAATTTTATTCATGCAATATTATTTTAGACCCCACAACAAATAAGAATGCTTAAAAAATTATAAATGCATTAAAACATAATTGAAGGAGTAGTTCACACAAAAATGACAATTTATGCTGAAAATGGCCATCCAAGATGTGAATGAGATGTTGTTTCTTCATCAGGTTTTGGAGAAATGTAGCATTACATCACTTGCTCACCAATGGATGTGAATGGGTGCCGTCAGAGTGAGAGTCCAGACTGCTGATAAAAACATCACAATAATCCACAAGTAATCCACACCACTCCAGTCTATCAGTTAACATCTTGAGAAACCAAAAGTTAAAACAAATACATCATTAAGACGTTTTTTAACTAAAATACAAGTACATAATCTATAATAATGTTTCCTCTAGGGAAAAAGTGGTCTGGTCTGAATCAGGAGAAATCTGCGCAGATCAAGCACCGTTTACAAGCCAAAACAGCTCTAAACAAATATATGGCTGGATTTTGATGTGAAAGACAACAGAGGATGGACTTTTATTATCAATTATAGACTTGTATTTTAGAAGCAACAACTTAAAATTAAAAACTACTTCATGGATTTGTTTCAGCTTTTGTCTTCTCAAGACAGATCTGATTAACAAACAATCTCATCCTAATCTTGGATGTCCTGATTCCAGTTTGTTTCATCATCAGATTTGTAGAAATGCATCATTCCATCACTGTCTCACCAATGGATCCACTGTAGTGAATGGGTGCCGTCAGAATGATACTCCAAACAAGCAGAAGCAATAAGTCCATAATACATTATAACGCTTCTACTGTTGTCTCTCACATTAAAATCCGGCCACATATTTGTTTAGAGCTGTTCTGGCTCATAAACAAAGCTTGATCTGTGCAGATTTCTCCTGATTCAGACCAGACCAGAGTTTCACTGGAAGAATGATGGATTATGGACTCGTATTTTAGTTATAATGTCTTGATGGATTTGTTTCAAATTTGTCTTCTCAAGATGTTAACTGATGGACTGGAATGGTGTGGATTACTTGTGAATTATTGTGATGTTTTTATCAGCTGTTTGGACTCTCATTCTGACGGCACCCATTCACTGCAGAGGATCCATTGGTGAGACATTCTCACACACTCCTGTTCATTTTTGGGTGAACTGTTCCTTTAAATATATCACTTATTTTTGTTTTTCACAGCATTGCAAACCATGCAACTTTAAAATCTATATTTAGCCAGTCATTTTGCTTTAAGTTGCTTTACTATAGCATTATGCATCTGTAATCGCACAAGCTTCTCTGCTCTCCCAATGGCAGGTGCCACATTGCGTCAATGCTGAACCGTCTGATCGCCAGCCCTCATTGAAAATGAATGGTTTCCAGATGCATTGACGCAGGAAGTTGCTGTCATTCTAAACGTCCCTTTTAGACTTACTGGGGAAATTTGTAATTTACCACACCAACGCTTGTGTGTTTGCAAAGCTGTTTTTGAATTCGCCCTGGAACTCTGCCTGCTTCGAGGTGTTTATTTTCGTTTACTTTCATTTGAGTCCCTACTGTAGGTGAAAATATCATGAAACCCTTAAAGCGCTGTTCACCTCCAGGTCTGCTAGAGAGGCGAGACGCCTTTTTGGGATTGCCTGTCACCGCTGAGCCCTCGGTTCTATTTCAGCAGCGCACAGAGAACAACAACGACAGGAGCAAAGATAATTGACAGCTTTCGGAACCAATCTTGTCACATCTTACTCATATTCACACCCGCCCACTCACACCGACACGTTCTCCAACAAAACAGCATCATGTGCTCACAGCTACACATTAATACACCGCATGCATATCTGTTGGTTTAAACACAATAAATCTAAATGACAACTAAATTATGTTCTTTGCAGATGCCTGACCAACAAAACGATGCATAATGACTGAATTAAAGGAAGGAAAACAGCATAATTATCATGATTAGGGCTGGTCAGTAAATATTGTGTGTCAACCGTTTATGCTGTAAAACATATTTCAGATTCAAACTTTTGCATAAAGTGAAGCTTCATTATTTACTTGGTCCACCGTAAATGCATGTTGGTCTATAATAGCCAATCCTACATGCATTTTAGTCTACAATGACCAACCCTAAATGTATTTGAATATTCAATGGCCAACCCTACATGCATTTTAGACTATGACGGCCAACCATACATGCATTTTGGTCTATAATGACCAACCCTAAATGCATGTTAGTCTATAAATGGCCAATGCTACATGCATTTTAGTCTATAATGGCCAACCCTAAATGCATTTTAATCTATAATGGACAACCCTACATGCATGCTGGTCTATAATAACCAATCCTACATGCATTTTAGTCTATAATGGCCAACCCTAAATACATGTTGGCCTAAAATGGCAAACGCTACATGCATTTTAGTCTAAAATGGCCAACCCTAAATGCAATTTGGACTATGACGCCAACCATACGTGCATGTTAGTCTATAATGGCCAATGCTACATGCATTTTAGTCTATAATGGCCAATGCTACATGCATTTTAGTCTATAATGGCCAACCCTAAATGCATTTTAATCTATAATGGACAACCCTACATGCATGCTGGTCTATAATAACCAATCCTACATGCATTTTAGTCTAAAATGGCCAACCCTAAATGCAATTTGGACTATGACGCCAACCATACGTGCATGTTAGTCTATAATGGCCAATGCTACATGCATTTTAGTCTATAATGGCCAATGCTACATGCATTTTAGTCTATAATGGCCAACCCTTAATACATGTTGGCCTAAAATGGCAAACACTTCATGCATTTTAGTCTAAAATGGCCAACCCTAAATGCATGCTGGTCTAAAATAACCAATCCTACATGCATTTTAGACTATGACGGCCAACCATACATGCATTTTGGTCTATAATGACCAACCCTAAATGCATGTTAGTCTATAAATGGCCAATGCTACATGCATTTTAGTCTATAATGGCCAACCCTAAATGCATTTTAATCTATAATGGACAACCCTACATGCATGCTGGTCTACAGTGACCAATCCTACATGCATTTGGATCTATTATGGCCATCCCTAAATGCATTTTAGTCTAAAATCACCAACTCTAAATACATGTTGATCTAAATGGCCAACCCTAAATGCATGTTGGTTTATAACAAACCAAAATGCATTTAGGGTTGGCCATAATGGCCAAATCTAAATGCATGTTGATCTTTAATGGCCAACTCTAAATGCATTGTGGTCTATAATAGCTAATCCCAAAAGCACTGCAAAAAAAAAAAAAAAAAAACTAAATACAAAGGATGTGAGATTATTCCAAAATACATGTGTGAGGGATAGAGAGGAAGAGGAGCTCTGTTGTGTCTCGAAGCCTCAGCGTTTTTGTGAGTAACATGTCTATGACAGTAAGGCCATCATCTGCAATTGAAAATCACAAAGACAGACCAGTGCATGCTAAAGCAGACACATGTCAAAGTATGCACAGGAAAAGCAGGTCATACTGTATGTATATGCAATGTAAGGAAAACGCTGGATTTTTGAATCAGCAGAATGAGGCGACGCTCATGGGCTTTAGTGCCAAGACCCACTGGAATCATCAAGTTATTAAATGCTTTAGGTGGAATGCAACTACTGCACAAAATCTGATGCATCCGCCATCCTAAACTAATGAAACTATGATATGCTTTTCAACAACCACCTGAAACCAAATGTCTCTTTACTTGCAAATCACCATAATGTTTATGTGCTCCATTTGATAAAGCGTACTCAATCCCAAGAAAACATGCTGACAAAAACATCCTTCTACAATTCTTTAAACAAAAATTGTTCATATGTGAAAATGAGCAGATTTAGATTCTCAATCTTTTGACTCCCAGTGCAGATTGGTGCAGGTTATTGCAAAATATGTCACACATTTTGGTGACATCGTGGAGTGACTTAACCTAATTAAGAAAGGAGGCGTCTGCATCTTGAGCTGATCTTTAACATATGGGTTGACAAATAAAAGCCTGCAGCTGAACGTCTGTTCAAAAGAGCAGCATATGTATTAAAATATGTATATATATATATATATTTCAGAAAATGAACCCTTTTTTAATTTCGGTTTTCTCAAGAGCAGGAGGAGTTGTGCAATAGCTTAGTAAAACTCTGAATATGAGTCACGAATGCATATGAATTTAAATATTTTTTCAGCAAGAGATCACAAGGTCTTTTTTAAGGAGCACAGCAATGCTCCTGGGATCAAGGAATGATTCACACATCTTATTCAGCTGTGTTTTTAAAGCAATAGTTCACCCCAAAATGTAAATCCAGTCATCATTTACTCACCATTATGTCATTTCAAACTTCCATCTGTGGAACATGAACGAGTTTTAGCAGAAAATATTTTCCAATGTTCTAGTTATTTCAGTGAGAAAATCACAAGCTTTTGCATGACACACAGATCAGCGGATTTAAAAACATATTTTACACACACATAAAAAGATACATGAAATGAAGTACTATTCTTTAGTCTTATTATCTTCTTGTTTCTGGCACAGAATAAAATAGAATTATAAATAAATTCATTTTTCTAATAGAGTCTTTATACATTGCAACTGCAAGATATATGGGTGCAATTCTGAGAAGAAAAGTCCAAATTGTGTGATAAAAAAATATATACTAATTTAAATGGAAGGAAAAATTAATTGGGGAAAAATTAAAACAGATTTCATATGGTGCGAAATATTATTAAACTTTTAGTAAAATGGCGTGAAATTGCATAAGTTTTCCTTGCACATAAGGAAAGATTTCAATTAGACATGCTTTTTTGCATTGTAAAAATTGTAAAAGTTTTTGTGATTTAATTGGATTCTTTTTGATTACTGAAATTGAAATTAAATTGTATTTAACCAGAAAAATTAGTGTAAAAATTGTAATAAATTATTAAATTGTTCAAGGTTTATGAATTCACTTAATTAGACATGCTTTTTGATTACTAAGATTTAAATTTAAACATTAAATGGCACCCAGAAAAATTTAAATGGAAAAAATTGAATCCAAAATTAATTGTAATTTTAAAAAAATTATATGGCCCTAAAATTTTATTTATTTACTTTTTTTGGTTGTTGTTAAATTGTAAAATGTTTTGTGATTTAATTTAATTAGACATGGTTTTGTTTACTAAAATTTTAATTAACCAGAAAAATTAAAGCGTAAAAATAAAAATAAAAATTATTAAATTGTTCAAGGTTTATAAATTCACTTAATTAGACATTCTTTTTGATTATTTTAATTTAATTAGACCATTAAAATGGAACTTAGAAAAAAAAATAAAGCCGCATAAATATAAATGTGTAATTCTCACCTTTTAAAATCAGAAAAACATTTTGTAACTCACAATTCAGACTTTTCTTATGAGTTTATATCTTTTGTGATTGTAAGATAAAAAGAGACAAAAACAATTCCCATTTTTTCAGTGATAAAAAAGGCTTGTCAAATGCAAATGTAGAATTACGAAATGTACTGCAAGTCAAAATTGCGAGATGTACATTTATAGTACCCAGTCTTTTTTGAGATTTGCAAAAATCTGAAATGCATGACATAAAATCTAATTTCTAAGAAAAACTCAAAATTGCAAGATGTAAACTGAGAATTCAGAGGAAAAAAACGTGCAAAAGTCAACTTGCAACTGCGAGTCAACTAATGAGTCAAGATTGTGTGATAAAAAGTGATTTATTTATTCTGTAGTGGAAATAAACTTTCATATCTTCTTGTCTATTTTGGAGCTTCACAGAATAAATCACCATCTGTTTTTGTAGAAAGAGCGTCATTAATATCCTGCTAAACATGTTTTCTGTCGAACAGGTTTTGGAATGACATGAGGCTGAGAAAACGACAGAACAGTTCTTGGATGAACCATTATTTTGCAAGATGAATTGTGCACAGTAAGACCAGTGTCTTAATAAAGTAAACAGAGTTTTGATCTCCTGTTGACTTACAGTCTTCGTTGAGGATCAGTTGATGTCAGATCTTGTCTATTGCCAAATTTACACTGCAGAGGTGGTACAGAAGTGGTGTTTTTACAGTTTAATAGCGTTTAATGCTGCTTAATGTATACAAATTTCCTGATCATTTACTCACCCCCATGTCATTCAAGATATTCATGTCTTTCTTCAGTCACAAAGAAATAAAGTTGTTTTTTTTTTGAGGAAAACATTCTAGGATTTTTCTCCATATAGTGGACTTCAATGTTGCGGATTGAAGGTTAAAAATGCAGTTTCAGTGCAGCTTCAAACGATCTCAGCCGAGGAATAATTTGGTTGTTTTCCAAATAAATGTACAATTTATATACTTTATAACCTCAAATGGTTAAAAAACGGTCTAGCTCTGTGATTCGCATGTGCACTCCGGCTCAAGACAGTTAGGGTATGTCAAAAAACCCATCTATTTTTTCTTCATCTTCAACTTCAAAATCATCCTACATCGCTGCAGAAGTACCAACCCAAAGTGAACGTGCAAAGAAAATCAAACGCTCTTTACAAAAAAAAGGTAAAACAGTGATGTAGGACGATATTGAACCAGAGCACAGATGCGTGGTCTTTCTTTCTTCAGTCACAAAAAATTTATGGCTGAGATCATTTGCTGCCCTTCGAAGCTGCACTGAAATTGCATTTTTAACCTTGCCGTAGAACACCATTGAAGTCCACTATATGGAGAAAAATCCTGGAATTTTTTCTTCAAAAAACTTAACTTAACTTAAAGAAGTTTACTTCCAGAACAAAAAATAACAGATAATTTACTCATCCACATGTCATCCAAGATGTTTTTTTTTTCTTCAGTCGCAAAGAAATTAAGTTTTTTGAGGAAAACATTCCAGGATTTTTCTTCATGTAGTGGACAATTGTGCTCAATGGATTAAAGGTTAAAAATGCAGTTTCAGTGCAGCTTCAAAGAGCTCTAAACAATCCCAGCCGAGGAATAAGGGTCTTATCTAGTAAAACAATTGGCTGTTTTCTAAATAAATATACAATGTATATGCTTTTTAACCTGAAATGGTAAAATAAATGGTCTAGCTCTGTAATGCGCTTGTGTACTCTGTGTACTCCAGTTCAAGACAGTTAGGGTATGTCAAAAAACTCCTATCTCATTTTCTCCTTTCACCTTAGAATCACCCTACATCGCTGCAGAAGTACCAACTCAGTGTTTACAAAGTGAACGTGCAAAAAACAAACAAAAAAACAAATGCCTTCACAGAAAAAGGTAAAACAGTGATGTTGAATGATTTTGAAGTTGCTGGAGAAAATGGGAGATGGGAGTTTTTCAACATACCCTAACTGTCTTGAACTGGAGTCACAGAGCTAGACAAGTCGAGCATATGTGGGTAAAAAAAAAAAATTTATATAAATTGTAATTTAAGAAAATAACCGATTGTTTTGCTAGATAAAACCCTTCTTCCTCTGCTGGGATCATTTAGAGCCCTTTGAAGCTGCATTGAAACTGCATTTTGGACATTCAAACTCAGGGCACCATAGAAGTCCACTATATGGAGAACACTCCTGAAATGTTTTCCTCAAAAAACAATTTCAACAACTAAAGAAAGAAAGACATGAGCATCTTAGATGACAAGAGGGTGAGTAAATTATCAGAAAAATGTGTAAAGATGCCTTATGAAGCATCACTGAGGCTGTATTTCAGTTTCAGCTCCAACAAAAGAGCAGAAACGGGGTCAAAAGTACAGCATCTCTGTGCTAGCGAGGGGGTGGAGCGGCTCCCAGGAGCCCGGGGCCCTGATCTCTTGTGGGCGCTGGGTAAGGGTCGCGCAAACGCCGAGGCTGAATGTCAACGAGGATATGCAAATCCACCATGACAAGTGGTGCAGGAAACATGTTCTCCCTGACTCCAAGACCCTTGATATTTTACAAAGTCGAACGGGACGAGGCAGCCGCTGCCCCGGGGGACTCGGATCGGATTATTTGCACGTATAAACACACTCTCGGCTCCGGCGTTACACCACGGGCCGTTCGGGGTCCCCGAGGTTCACGCCTTCTTCGCACGCGCTCACACACCTTGACCGTCTCCAGCCGCGAGCGGAGAATTGGCCATCTGCAAAAACAGAGGAACAAGCAGAGAGAGTAAAGCGACTGACGGGTCAAACTGTGATGCTTTTCACAGCGGCAAAAATGGCAGATGCTCCTTGCACCCCAGTGGAAATGGGAACAAAAATATAATGTACAGTGCTTTACTGTATATATGGGTCATTGACTTTTAGGATGTTCGACAGGCCAATTTTAAAATACAAAAAAATGTCAGTATATTGAAATTGTTCAAATAATAATGTTGTATACACATTAATTAAATTAAAACATTTTAATTGTCTAGATGAATTGGCTGTAGCCTTAAAAAAATGTCATGTGGTGTGACCATGATTTATATTTAAATTAATTCATTTCCTTAACATGCTTAACATTTTATAGATGCTGGCGGTAATTAAAGATAAATAAAATAAAAAAGAGAGTTATAAATGTGAGTGATGCTTTCATTGGTATTTTATTTATTTATTTTTTTATCTTTGAATAGATTACAGCATAAAAGTCCCAAAATGGTAGTTTCTTAATGGTCGCACCACATGATACAAATACAAATGCTTTGCAATTTTTATACAGAATTACAAAACACTTTGGAAATCATACATAATAGTGCAGAAAAGGAATCTAAATAAATTTAGGGAATTTTCAAAAATGTTTCCAAAAGAGAAGTTATGGCCGGACGGTCGAACCACATGATATTTACAATTCAGTCAAAATTTACAAGCACAGGCCTCCTGAACAAAACAAGCTAGCTTCCCACAAAAGGTCACTATGAGATTTATATGAAAAATAAAT
>NC_133371.1:48369974-48381586 GCF_049309525.1 Garra rufa | reverse complement strand
ACTCACGCAAACGCTGACGTCAGTGGTGTGATACGGCATGTCAGGGCTGAACGCTGTGTGTGTGTGTGTGTGTGTGTGTGTGTGTGTGTGTGTGTGTGTGTGTGTGTGTGTGTGTGTGAGAGCGAGCCGCTTACAGGCTGATGGAGTTTTTGTCTCCAAGGTCGAGCGCCCATCTAAACTCAAAGCTGCGACCCTAGAGACACAAACTGTGGCTAATGTGAGAGCACTGCACATGAACACTAAATAAAACACTGCATTTGAGAATATCCATGAGGACACAGTATATAAAATATATAATATACAATAAATAAATCAAAAGTAGATCTGTAAACCTATATGCATTAATGTCTGGAAATATTTAAGCTCAAAAAGACTAGTCTGTATAAATGTGTAAATGTGAAATCTGCATGTTGTGCATTTCTCATATTGTTCTACTACTCATGATGTTTGTTTGCGTCTAAATATGTGAGGATGTAAACGCATGTGAAAAGAACAGAAGTATTTTTTAGTAAAATGTTACATTTTTATTTGATTTAATTTTAGATTAATTCAATAACTTTTTTTTTCATTTCATTTCGATTTGTGAATTCACTTAAATAGACATGCTTTTTTGATGTTTAAATTTAATTAAACCATTAATTTCGAAAAAAAAACAAACAAACAGTAAGACTGATTCCATATAGCCTTAAAATATCATCACTTTAATCAATTAAGTGTTATTTCATTTAAGTTAGACATGCTTTTTGATTACTGAAATGTAATGTGACCATTACAATTGAATTTAGAAAGAATTCAAATGCATTTAATAAATAAATAAACAAAATAAATAAATCCAGAAAAAATTAAATGGAAAAAATACATTTTTGTTTTGTTAAACTGAAAATGTTTCATGATTTAATTTAATTAGACATGCTTTTTGATTGATTAAAACAAAATTCAAAAATAATTAAAATTTATTTAATAAATAAATAAATAAAATAAAGAAACCTAGAACAATTGAAATGTAAAATCAAAGAAACAAAAACATGAAACATGAAAAAAAATGTTGTTAAATTGTAAGAAAAAATTAAAATGGGAAAAAAGAAATCCAGAAGAATTCAAATGAATTATAAATTATAAATTCAAATTCATTTTGGAAGTATATATATATATATATATATATATATATATATATATATATATATATATATATATATATATTTGTTAAACTATGCAAGCTGAATTAAGTTAATTAGACATGTTTTTTAAGACTAAAATATAATCTAACCTTTAAAAATGGAATCCAGAAAATCTGACATAAAAAAATAAACAAAACTGATTTCTTTTGGACCTAAACATATTTTTTTTGTTGTTAAATTGTTGTTAAACTGTAAACATTCCATGATTTAATTTACTAAAAAAAACAACACTGATTTCTTATGGTCTAAAAAAATATATTTTTTGTTAATCCATTACTAAATTGTTGCTAAATTGTAACTGTTTCATGATTTAATTAAATTGCTTTTTGATTACTAAAATGTAGGTTAACAATTAAAAATGGCATACAGACAAATTCAAATGGGGAAAAAAAAGGAAGAATTAAAATGATTTTTGAAATATATATATACATATCAATTAATTTTTTTTTTTTACATTGTATGTCCATAAAAATGTAATTTTTGTTTTGGTAAACTGTAATATATATATATATATATATATATATACATTAAAAATGGACTCCAAAAAAATAAACATTAAAAACGACATAAAACTGATTTCTTCTGGACCTAAAATATTTTTGTAACAGTGAACTATAAACGTTTGATGATTTAATTTAATTAGAAAAATAACACTGATTTCTTATGGTCTTAAACATACTTTTTTTGTTAATCCATTACTAAATTGTTGCTAAATAGTAACTGTTTCATGATTTAATTAAATTAGACATGCTTTTTGATTACTAAAATGTAGGTTGACGATTAAAAATGGCATACAGACAAATTTAAATGGAAAAAAGGAAGAATTAAAATGATATATATAATTTTATTATTATTATTATTATTTTTGTTAATCCAGAAGAATTAAAAATCATTTTGGAAAAAAAGTAAATAATAAAAAAAGAAAGAAATTGAAATTAAAATGGGGAAAAACAAGAATTAAAATGATTTTATATATATATATAAAAATTACATCTTTGTTTTGTTAAACTCTAAAAGTTTTTTATGACTAAATTATAATCTAAAAATGGAATCTAAAAAAATTGACATAAAAAAAATAAAACAGATTTTCTTTTAGGGCTTTACAAATATATATATATATATATATATATATATATATATATATATATATATATTTTTTTTTTTTTTTTTGTGTGTGTGTTAATCCATTACAAAATTGTTGCTAAATTGTAAATGTTTCATGATTTAATTTAATTAAACAGTTTTTGATCAATGTAATTTAAAAAATGTAATTTATGCATTAAAATGTAATCTAGAAAAATTAGAAAAGACATTAAGGAAAACATAAAACAGATTTCATTGAGTCCTAGTAATGCACAAACCCTGCCAAGGAGATTCCCGTTTTGCGCAGATCTAAACAGAGCAATTAGTCTTATGCTTCAGAGCAAACAACCACATTACATAAGCCAATGACACACAGCTGAAGAAGCAAAGCTACCATTAACATCCACTGTCAAATGTGATTCGGCGCAGACGTGAGCGCAGACCGGCAGACCACGCTCCTCCAGACCGGAGGCTCACGGACGGGGCCCAGGTCAAAGGTCAGAGCCCAAATCAAACCTCCGGCCTCGTCCGCACCAAACCAAAGCGTGCTTTCAGGATATAAACAGAAGGAAGGGTTTATCTGACGCTGGGCAGGGCAGACATCCGTGACGGAAATGCAAATTTGGCTGTCTGCGCACGCGGCCCTGAATAGACGCTAATTGTGGTGGAAGCGTCGACTGAGATGGCGGCGTATTTTTAGGGCGACTCACAGAAGCGTTCGCTCACATAGTATATGTGTGTTTTTGCGTTTAGAAGGAGATTTGCGAACAAGCAAAGAGCCTTCGCTCACAGATCTTGATGACATGACCATACAACCACATCAGACTTAAAGAATCTCTCTAAATTCAGCATTAAGTACTGACTGCAGGTAGAACAATTACTCCTTCACTGATAATTACACAGCATACGAAAGCCTCCTCAATTAGTATGTTCTAGAAACCAACCTTTAAATACTTTTGGTATCATGTGGAATAGATTTTAATGTACATAACCCATCAATTGAATGTAAAAGCACAAAAACGGCCAAACTGGGACATATATTTACAATGGAAAACTCAAGGCAGTAGTCGCACCACATGATTAAAAAATGAATAAATGACAAGCACAGAATTGGCCACCTGAACAAAACAAGCTAGATTCCCATAAAAGGTCACTCTGACATTTATAATAAAAATAAATAAAAGTAGAAATAACTTAATATTCTTTTTTTTAGGTCATACCACATGATATTCCAAATGTGGCAACTACATACCAGCTGTTACAAAGTTTTTTCCTCCCAAATTTGAAAGAGAGTTACAAATGTGTTTGATGCTTCCATTGGTATATTATACAATGTCCTACTGTATCTTTGAATGGATTTCAACCTAAAAGTCCCCAAATGGTAGTTTCTTGATGGTCGCACCACATGACACAAATACAAATGCTTTGCAATTTTATACAGGATTACAAAACACGTTGGAATTATTGCCAAATAGTGCAGGAAATTAATCTTAATAAATTAAGGCTGATTTTAAAGATGTTTCCAAAAGTAGAAGTTATTGCTGGATGGTCACACCACATGATATTCCAAATGTTGTAACTACATACCAGCCACTACAAAGGTTTTTTCCCCTCCAAATTTTAAAGAGAGTTACAAATGTGTTTGATGCTTCCATTGGTATATGATACAATGTCCTACTGTCTCTTTGAATGGATTTCAACATAGAACTTTTTAAATCATCCCAAATAGTGCAGGAAATTAATCTGAATATATTTAGGGTAATTTTAAAAATGTTTCCAAAAGAGAAGTTATGGCCGGACGGTCGCACCACATGATATTTACAATTCAAATAAAATTTACAAGCACAGAATTGGCCACCTGAACAAAACAAGCTAGCTTCCCACAAAAGGTCACTATGAGATTTCTAATAAAAAATAAATACTTGTAGAAATAACTTAATATATTAATATTTTTTTTGAGGTCATACCACATATGTCCCAAAATGGTAGTTTCTTGATGGTCTCACCACATATGTTAACACAAATAACTATTTTTCCAAAAGGTTAAAGTGAGTACAAACATGTTTTTTTTACGCATTTAAACCAATTAAAATAAATAAATAAATAAATAAATAAAAAGTTCTAGAACCCACCATTAAAATCCAGAGTGTCACAATTCCACGTTATTCTAGACTATATGGATGTATTAGAAGTATTAGAAGTAAGACATAAATGCTAGTTGGTAAACACCAACACAAAGCTCTTCAGCAGGAGTTTAAGCTCTGATTTCTGTTTCTGAAAGCTGATTAGGAGAGGCTTCTTCCATGAGATCAAGTTAATGAAGACGTAGGTGTCCGTCGGGATTAAAACCACTTATTAATGAGTCTTGTGGAAAATACGCAATATCATCTATAAAAAGACACACACACACACACACACACACACACACACACACACACACACACACACACACACACACACACACACACACACACACAAAACTGTTCCATGAAGAATCTTCATCTTTAAAACTTCCTTTTTTATTTTTTTATATTATTAAATTATTAAATGTACTTTTGTATTTTGTATTGTTACTTAAGTTTCCTTAGTAATTAATATGAGCTTTTTTGTATTTTAGTATTATTTATATAGTATAGTATTAATAATTTTTTTTTAACTAACTTTCATTTTGTTTTATTTTGCTTTAATTTATATTTATTTTAGTCATTTTAGTACTTGGGCAAACCTTAACCTATTTACTCATGGTTTTTAAATTCATTTTTCATGTAATATTTTATTTGGTGGCTTGATGCTGAATTCGGTTCAGTAAAATGTGATAAAATAAAATAGTCATATAAAGAATCTTTACCTTGTTATGTTTGGTTGTGTATTTTCTGTGAGGTTCAACACTAAAACAGCTTTCGTTCCTCGTCCGTTTGTAGTGTGAGCAGCTCATAACCCTCGCCTGAATGCAGACGATAATGAAACAATAATTAACAGTGTGTTTGACCAATATTATTACACGATTAAATATGACCTTTAATCTGAACACAGCACATTGTCGTTCAGCAGAAATACGATCCAGAATCACGGTCAGCGTCTCAAATGCCAAGAGGAAAGCGAGCTGTCGGCAGTTAATTACTAAATAAGGGTGTTAATTTAAAAGTTAATGAATACGAAAAGGCTACGGCGCGTGTGTGTCTCGCCAGCAATGAACTCGCCATCGCTGCAGGTCAGACTTACGTAAGCGCCCAGTGTCCGAGTCACATCAGGGTCCAACACACTAACAAACCTGGAACAAAACAGACTCCACAAAACAAGGCATTTCTGTGTTTTGTCTTGATCTGTGTGAGCTGTGCTTTATTTTACGTCCAGTGAATTCTGTGAGGAGCCGCATGCGTCAGATCCTGCTGTGAGAGACGGAAGCACAGCCACTGTGATGGAATTTTCCTCACATTACACAAACCTGCATTCAGCTCAAAGCAACGGCAAACACGCTTCTAAAACACACAGACGCTCAGCATCTGTTTGCAGGACTTAACAGGATTACAAAACCCCTTTCCAACTGCTACTCACCAGACCCACGCTAATTAAAACAGGCCCAATCAGGAGACCAGAAGACCATGGCACACTCGAATCATACTAGCACCATCTTGCAAAATATAGAATTAATGGATAACAAAAAACAAAAAAATAATAAAATAAAACACTACCTGCCCCAATGCTTACATCTGTCTCAGGAAGTCCAATGGCCATGCCTGCAAACTTCTCTGGAGACTCGACTGAGTGTAGTGGTTTTCTACTCCAAGTCAACTTTTACATCCAGATGCAAGCCCAGTGATTTCCCTCTGAAACCACTAAAGTAGCTTTCCTCATATCTTTTCTTAATGCCCTTCAATGGGCAAAATCAATTTGGAATAACAACATTATGAACTCATTTGAACAGTTTACTAGTAATTTCTCCACAGTTTTCAGCACTGCTACAGGTACTCACCACTTCTGGAACTGACTACACCATACACTTTCGCATGTTGGCGGCGGCTTACTGTCAGGGGCTCAACCCTGAAATTCTCTCAGCTATGGCATGATATGACGACTCCACTGGACTGGAATCTTTTCTACAACGAACCACCAGTCTCCCAACAACTAGCCGCTTACCAGCCACCGGTAACCGCTCCTCAGACTGCGTCTGTGTTTCCTAGAACCCATGCAAGTTGACACCACTCGTCTCTCACGCACCGAAAGGAATCGAAGAATGTCATCTGGATTGTGTCTGTACTGCGGTCATCCTGACCATTTCATCCGCAATTGTTCTGTCAAATCTCCACGCCCCATGGTGAGTACCATTTAATGGTAGAAATAACCTCACTTACCTTGATACTGGTTACTCTCCACACTCCTGAGAAATTCTGTATCTGTCTCTGCTCTGATTGATTCAGGTTCCTCAGGCAACTTAATCTCACAAGAATGTTTAAATCAGCTTCAACTCAATCAATGTCTCTCTAATTTACCACCTTCTAGTTCCATTGCCATTCCCCTAGCCTCTACCCACGTAGAGCGTCCAGAACCTGAAGTTACACCCCAGGGTGCCAGTGGAGTATGCAGCAATCCAGGATGTATTCAGCAAGCAGGAAGCCACTCGTCTCCCACCTCATAAGCCATGGAACTGCGCCATTGAACTGCTGCCTGGAGCCCAACTTCCCAAAGGACGTATCTATCCTCTGTCCATCCCAGAGCACCAGGCGATGGAGGAGTACATCGCGGAAGCCCTTCAACAAGGATTCATCTAAAACCATGTACCTCGCCGACAACTTATAGTTTCTTCTTGGTGGGCAAGAAGGACGGGGTCTGCGGCTGTGCATCAATTATTGCCAGCTTAACTCCCAGATCCTGCAACAGCCATTACCACTTCCATCTGGAATAACTCCGCGGGGCTAAGATCTTCAAAATGGACCTGCAAAGTGCTTATAACCATATTTGTATCCGAGCAGGAGATGAGTGGAAGACAACCTTCATCACACCCACTGGGCACTATGAATACCAAGTCATGCCGTACGGACTCTCCAAAGGTCTGGCCGTCTTCCAAACCTTCATGAATGAGGTGTTCCAGGAGTACCTCCATCATTTTGTAGTGGTCTACATTGATGACATACCATTTACTACCGGAATGAGGCCGACCATTGCCAGCACGTCCATCAGGTCCTCCAGGAACTCCGAGAACACCATCTATACCTCAAATTGGAGAAATGTGAGTTCCTTCGATTTTCAGTCTAGTTCCTAGGTTATGTCATTAGTGCGGAGTGTGTGCAGATGGACCAGGGGAAGCTTCACGCCATACAGGAATGGCACATACCCAGCACAGTGAAAGAACTACAAGGTTTCCTGGGCTTCTCAAACTTCTAGCGTCGTTTTATCAAGAACTACAGTACGATCACGGCTCCGTTGACCTCCCTCCTGCGGGGCAAGCCCAAACATCTCTCCTGGAGCCCCACGACCCAAGAAGCTTTCCAGAAACTCAAGTTCATCTTCTGCACTGCTCCTCTACTACGTCATCCAGACCCCGAACTGCCTTTTACGGTAGAGGTTGACGCTTCCACCATTGGGGTAGGAGCGGTGCTATCTCAAGCGGTCAGTGAACCTCCTCTCATTGGCTGGAAGGTGGCCACTCATCAGTTTACCATCAATACAGATCACAAGAACCTCCGATACCTACAAGAAGCTCAATGCTTAAACCCCCGACGACTTTTCCTCACAAGGTTAAATTTCAAGATCACTTTCCATCCTGGTACTAAGAATCTGAAGGCTGATGTCCTCTCCCGTCAGTTCTCCATCGACACTCCCGCAGAATGAGAAACCATTCTACCCTTTGACATCATTCTGAGTCCCATCATCTGGGACCGTGAGGAGGACATCCACAACGCCATCCTCCAGGAGCCTGCTCCGCCAAATTGTCCAGAAGGTAAAACCTCAACCCTTGCTCCCAACGTCAATACCTTCTAGGCACAGCTCACAAATCTCTGGGCTCTGGACACCCAGGCAGCAGATAGACCCCTCTCGCTCCACCAAGCTTGGTACTGGTGGCCCAGTATGCACCGTGATATCATCAGGTATGTCCAGAGCTGCTCAGTCTGTCTCATGTCTAACACTCCTCGTCATCTGCCTGCAGGAAAGCTGGTCCCACTCCCCATTCCACAGAAGCCTTGGCCCCATAGTTGACTTTGTCACAGATCTCCCTAACTCAGAAGGTAACACCTGTATCCTAGAGACTGTGGACAGATTTTCCAAGGCTTGCAAATTCATTCCATTAAAGGAACTCCTGACAGCACTGGAAACCGCTGAGCATATGTTCCAACATGTTTTCTGTAACTTTGGGTTACCTGAAGAGATCATATTGGACCGGGGTCTTCAGTTCATCTCGCATGTCTGGAAACTTTCTTCAAATTACTTGGTGTCTCTGTTAACCTGTCTTCCGGTCACCATCCACAGACTAATGGCCAGACTGAGAAGAAGATCCAAGAGCTTGGGCGCTACCTCCGATCATGCTGCCAAGAAGATCAGTACAGCTGGAGCAGGTTCCTCCCATGGACCGAGTACGCAAAGAACTAGCAATGCATATTACTAATCAAAAATTAAGTTTTGACATATGTACAGTATGAAATTTACAAAATATATTCATGGAACATGATCTCTACTTAATATCCTAATGATTTTTGGCATAAAAGAAAAATGTATAATTTTGACCCATACAATGTATTTTTGGCTATTTGCTACAAATGTACTCATGCTACTTATGACTGGCTTTGTGGTCCAGGGTATCATGTGAAACCAAGAAAAAGGGTATTTGTCAGGTCAAGTGCACTGCATTGTGGGACACAGCAGCCATGTATTTTGTACATATTAGTAAATGTAGTAACTCATCTAGGCATTGATACGGAGCACAAGTGTGATGCAGAAACAGCTTTGTGTGATCTGCTGCTGCTGCTGGAGTTCAGCTGATCCGAGGCGTCTGGATCCGATCCATCATTCAGTCTTGTTAAATCTCACCTCTCAGATAAAACACAGCGAGTGTGAGACACTTGCTTTGTCAAATGCACCGATATAGATCTCAGCGGGAGAAATCAAACACGCTGCTGTAATGGAGATCTTCACTACTGACTAAAGATGAGCAGCAGAAACAATAAAACCACTGCAACTTTAGCTTCCACTGATCTGAATCAAACACACTAAACTAAGGCCAAAACAAACATCAGTTACCACACAAAATACTCCAAATGCTCAATACCTTCAGGTGAAAAGCACTGACATTTTTGCTAAAGCACTAATTCTTTGATTTGTGTAAAAAGCCCTCACTATTTTGCCACTATGAATGGTCCTGGCTTTTGTCACAAATTAATATATGTTAAACTAATGCTAAAACTATTACAAATATTTATATAAAAAAAAGTCAAAAGCATAAAACAAAATTACAAAAAACAAAAAACTGTTGTAAAAACTGCCTAAATAATAAGGGTTAAGGTTACTTAACTAAAATGACTTAAAATAAAATAAAATAAAGCTAAATAAAAATGTAAGAAAAGCTACAAAAAAAAAAAAAAAAATCACAAAAGCACACAACAAAATATCTAGAAAATATCTAAGTAAAAAAAAAATTAAACAGCACAAAAAATAAAAAATAAAAAAATAAATATAAAAAAGTCTAGAAAATGATTTTAATAAAATATATAATAAAATACATTTAGGATTAAGGTTAATTGAAGTGAATTTGTTTTAGATAATGGTTTTTAAAAACTGCCTCAACAACTGAAATAATAAGGGTTAAGGTTTGTTAACTAATTAAATGGACTAAAACTAAAATAAAAATAAATGAAATAAAAATCTAATAAAAAATACACAAACCAAATATCTAGACAATAACTAAATTAAAAGAAAAAAAAACCTAAACAACTGTTCAAAAGTACAAAAGTAGGTTAGTTGTAGTAAAATGCTACAGCTAAAATAAAATAATAATAATAATAAAAATTAATAATAATACTGAATAAAAAAAACATTACAATAAAGTATGTTTAAAAATATAGACACTATTAGTAACATCTTCATTACAGGAGTTAAATATAATACTTCAGATTCTATCTGACTTGAGTTTTGTCCATGCAAACAGATTTGCAAATTAAATAGAAGTCTTCATTTTTTTTTTTATAAAAAAATGAAGAAATTCAATTATAAATATAGCTGCAAGCAGCAATGACGGGCCCAAGCCATCAGTGGAAAAAATTCTTAGATGAACTATAGGGCCTTCGTCCCTTTGGGCTTGGGCCCTAAATATTAAATGACAAGATTAGAACTAACTAAGATAGATTAGAAGTTATTTAAAATTAAAAATTAGAATTATAAAGAAATTTTATAGCTTATATAACAAATAAAAGTTTGTTGAAGTACTAAAACAACTAAAACAGAAATAAAAAAGCAAAATAAAAATCAACATAACCTACTAAAATGAAAAAAACAAAACTTAAAATCATTTACATTTATTCATTTAGAAGACGCTTTTATCCAAAGCGACTTACAATTGGGAATACAACAAGCGATTCATCCTAAGGAGGCAGTTCAACATACGAAGCGCTCAAAAATACCATAGATCAGGCATAGTTGCATGAGTACTGGGTAGAAAGGGAAGATCAAGAAAGAGAGGAGAACAGAGGTTTTTTTTTTTTTTTTTTTTTTTAATTGAGTCAAATAGTGTCGAAAAAGATGGGTTTTCAGCAGTCGCTTGAAAACTGTTAAGGATTCTGCGTTCCGGATAGGGGTGGGAAGATCATTCCACCAGGCAGGAAGTGTAATTATAATAATATTATTATTATTATTCCTTAATGTAATATTAATAATATTATTATTATTATTCCTTAATATAATATTAAGTCCACTTTCCTTAATATAATATTAAATCAATTTAAAATATGATTAAGTACTATGATAGTAAAAAAAAAAAAAAAAAAAAAATGAAAGTGCTGTTTAAAATATATTTTTCTATATACATATTTTTTTCAGTTACATTTATTTATTTTATTGTTGTTATTATTGTTGGCTTTCCTGTTGTGATCCCGATTTGTAATATTCTTTTGTGTGCTACTCAGTGGTTGCTGATCAATTGATAATAATTCAAATAATAAATAAATAAATATTATTATTATTATTTAAAATGATTAATGATAACAAGAAAATGGATGCAAAGTCATGCATTTGGGCAGGGGGAAATAATATTTATATATGTATTTATTTTTTTTGGTTTTGTTTTGTTTTCTGCCCAAGTGTATGACTATGCATCTATGTCCTTGTTTCCACAGACAGACTGAAAAATAAACAGTGTTGATAAAA
>NC_133371.1:48354974-48367474 GCF_049309525.1 Garra rufa | reverse complement strand
GAAGGTTCACACACTCACTGATGCTCCAGAAGAAAAAAAACATGCATTAAGAGCCGGCAGGTGAAAACCTTTGAACAGAATGATGTTTGCATTTTTCTTATTTTGACTAAACATCATATTTTTTCATTTAGTACTGCCCTTCTGAAGCTACAGAAGATACTTAAGTAGACAAACTAAGTAAAATTTACCCTGATTTTCAAATTCCTCTCTTAATGCATGTTTTTCCTTCTGGAGCATCAGTGAGTGTTTGAACCTTCTGTAATAGTTGCATATGAGTCCCTCAGTTGTCCTCAGTGTGAAAAGATGGATCTCAAAATCATACAGTCATTGATGGAAAGGGTTCAAATGCACATAAATGCTGGAAAAACCAAAGAATTTGTGGGAGCTGAAGGATTTTTCTGAAGAACAGCAGACAGTTTAACTGTTCAGGACAAACATGTGACTCATGAACAACTATCACTAAACAAAAACACAGCTGTGGATCATTCTGGCATCAACACAGTATTAAGAATCAATGGGATGTAAACTTTTGACAAATTCAGCTATTATTTTCTCTTGTGGACGAATAAGAAATATATCATTCAGTTCAAAATAAAGACCTTTTTTCCATATTTCCGAGATATTGTGAGATATAAACATCTGAATCTTGAGATTTAAAAGTTCCAATTACAAAAAATCAAGCATTTTGATATTTTGCATGTTCAAAATTAATTATTTGCATAATGCAAAAATGAGAATTTTCACATTTTTCAAATTGCAATAATAAAGTAATAAAATTATTTTTTACTAAGAATAAAGTAACATTATAGCAATTATTATTTTAATGCAAAATACAACTTTCTTATTTTCAGTACTAAATAAACAACATGCATTTTGTACTGTATGATCTCTCTTATTTTGCTAAAATAATTAACATTTTGCAGATTCTGACCTTTTGAACTGTATAAACACTACAGCTATGAGTACCAAATGTCACAACACACACACACACACACACACACACACACACACACACACACACACACACACACACACACACACACACACACACACACACACACACACACACACACACACACACACACACACACACACACACACACACACACTCGATTAAAACAACGAAAGTCTTACAATTCTGGGATACGGCACTCGTCCGAAAGAGTAAATCTCCCACAGCAGAATGCCAAAACTCCACACGTCTGATTTAGTAGAAAACCTCTGTAAAAAACACAAGAACAAAATCTAGTAATGACATGAAACTAGTACCAGTGAGATTTTCTGAAGATTGCAAGCTTTTCACTCCAGGAGTGATGGGACAAAAGCTAATTATTCATATGCTTTAAATACAAAATCTGATCCATTAGATCCAGAACAGTACCTTCTCTCGCAGCGCCTCTGGCGAGGTCCATTTGACGGGTAGTTTAGCCGTGTCTTGAGTGGTGGAGGCTTCTCTGGTCAGTCCGAAGTCGCTGACTTTGGCGATGTTGTCGTCTGAGACCAGGACGTTACGAGCCGCCAGATCTCTGTGGACGAAGTTATTGGCCTCCAGATACTCCATGGCCTCACAGACGTTACTGCGACACAAACACAAACATCTTAAAGATCCTGACGGACAGACACACAGCTGACTGACTAAAATATGCATCAAAATGAGACGTTTACTCACAGAGAGAACTTTAGAAGACAGTCGCCTCCCAACACTGTCCGTCCTCGAGAGCGCAGGTAATCAACAAGACTGCCCTGTTCAACACAAACACATGATAACTACATAAATCAGATGACTTAAATTGCTTTTAATAAACAGGCAGGATTTGAGTATTTCCTTAACATTATTGGTTAAATGATCGATAAATGACCCCCATATATAAAAAATATTTTTAAAAATGCATAGTTTTAGTAAGGGAATTAAACAAATGCTGTAAAACCTTTAAAATGCACAATAATAATTATTTTTTAAGATTTAAAACTATTTTAAAATTCAGGTCATTTTGACTCAGGTGTGTATGGAGCACCATTAGTGTCAAAAATACTTTATGTAAAACTGTCTATGGAGTTATATTAGTGTCAAAACATTTGTGAAATATATTTTGAATTTCCCTTATATCTCACACACTGAATTTGATCAGTTCAAAAATTACAAATTAAGGTTTATACAAGTGAACTGAATTTATTATGTTCAAAAAAAAAAGTTTTGTTTTGTTAGAAAAAAAATGTATTTCATAAATTTGGACTGATTTTAAGCAATCAAAATTTTCGATTTCATTCATTCCAAAGGGGTTTATACCTGTAATTGTCATATTATATCTTTTTAATGAAATGTAAATGTAAATTTCATACAATAATATTGAGGCTAAATGAAATAAAAACATATTAATAACATAACATTCAAAACTTTAACATTTTTACACATTCACTAATTAATGAGAAGCAAGTTTGAAATGTATTCAGATTAGGGCTGCAACAATTCCTTCAATCTATTCCATTTTGCCCGTGTTGAGTAATCAGCAAAATACTGGAAGTGGCACATTTTCACATATTAAACTTATTTTAAAATCATAATAAAGCATAATGCTATTTAGAATTTACAAACGCCACGAATCAATTAAATAAATTTATGCAATGCAGTTTTAATATCTGCACATCAATTATTTACATGTGTGTAAGATAAGCAACATTTCATCAGATTTGCAAGGTAAATCATTTATAAACCTCTGCAAACACAGGAAAATACATCATTGTCTTTCTCAATATGCTAACTGTTCGTCACAATTTCAAAATAAGAGTTTAAACCCTCACTCTAAGTTTACGTTTTGATGTCCACATATTCAAGAAATACAGTGGCTGTAGCTTTTATATCAAAGATATAGCCAAATATTTAAAGATTAAGTGGACAACTGAATTAGCCAATTGTTCAATTGTTGTTTAGCCAATATTAAACAAGGATTAGATCACGGAGGAAAGTGTAAAAACAATCATCAGGTCGTTGGCGCCCTCTGCAGGCCTTTGTTATAATGCATAATGTACATTAGCTCTATTGTTTATAACGCATTATGTATTTTAACAGTTTTGTGATGATTTGAACTTGATTTGATACTTTATTTGAACTAATTATTATTTTAATAATTGTAGTATTTTAAGTCATTTTCTAAGTCTATTTTTATTACAACAAAAACAATTTATTCATAAAATATTATAATTATCCGATTACTCGATTAATTTTCAGAATAATCGACAGATTACACAATTACCAAAATAATTGTTAGTGACAGCCCTAATTCAGACATACTCCTGGACTTTTTTTATAAACACACCTGAAATACACACAGACTTTTATTTTGAAATGTGTTTGCTTTACTACTTCCAGCTGCACACACAAACAAAAAAAGAAGAAAAAAAGAGATCAAACATGCACTTTTAAAACCATCTACAATATATTATAATATAAAACCAATCCAGCAAGCATTGTCGTAATTCATCAACAGATCATAAGCAATCTATTGGCTTAAATGAGTTTACAACTCAACTTTTAACAGCAACACAGAGAGCGACACCACTGACCTTGGCCATGTATTCAGTCACGATAAACAAACTGCCTTGTTCCTCCACGATCACCCCTAATAACTGCACCAGGTTAGTGTGTCTCATCTGACTGCAATACACACACACACACACACACACACACACACACACACACACACACACACACACACACACACACACACGTTAACTCACTGAAAGCCAACCAGAATCCAGCAGACTTTAAAAACTCTGCATTTGTGCATGTTCCTGTGTCCCATATTGTGGCTCATATGTGACCCTGGACCACAAAACCAGTCATAAGGTTAAATTTTACAAAACTGAGATGTATACATCATATGAAAGGTCAATAAATAAGCTTTCTATTGATGTATGGTTTGTTAGGATAGGACAATATTTGGCCGAGATACATCTATTTGAAAATCTGGAATCTGAGGATGCAAAAAATCAAAATACTGAGAAAATCACCTTTAAAGTTCTCCAAATTAAGTTCTTAACAATGCATATTACTGATCAAAAATTACATTTTGATATATTTATAGTAGGAATTTTACAAAAAATCTTCATGGAACATGATCTTTACTTAATTTCCTAATGATTTTTGACATAAAAGAAAAATCAATAATTTTGACCCATACAATGTATTTTTGGCTATTGCTACAAATATACCCCAGCGACTTAAGACTGGTTTTGTGGTCCAGGGTCACATATAGCCTGATTTAGTGAGAATATTAAAAAAATTCTGCTGCTTGTAATGTAAATCAATATGATGTTTACAACTATTGTTGGGGGTAACGCATTACAGGTAACGCAAGTTACATAATAATATTACTTTTTCCAAGTAACTAGTGAAGTAATGCATTACTTTTTAATTGACAAGAAAATATCAGAGTTAATTTTTCAAATAAGTAACGCCAGTTACTTTCCCCCTCATTTATTGATTAAAAGCTCTCCTGTTCCCATGTTGAGAGAAATCAAGAGTAAGATGTTCCTTTAGTTCTAGAATAAATGTGAACATGCATTAATTCATCTCACTCACTAAAAAACAGATCCAGTGTTCTTCAAAATGAATAAAAACACTGAAATTCAAGGCAAACCTGCAATAATTAAATGTTCAATAATACAAATATCCTTTATGTATTTAATCCCATTTTATGAACCGATGTCTTTGCTGCCGACCTTCGATGATCCAATTCATCCATACTAATAAGCAAAAATGACTCAAGATAATCTAACATTTGTTTTCCTTTTTTTTTTATTGCTGAAGAGTTGACATTTGTTCTTCTGTGGTCTACTGTACAGACGTCAATTTACTTTTCTCTAAGCCTGAGGCTTTTGGTGTGAAAAAGCTTTTACATTTGACAAGAATAGAACTTTTTATATTAAAAACAAATAATCAAGCCCTGTCCGTATTTAAAAAGTAACGCATTACTTTTCATAAAAACTAAGTAACGTAATTAGTTACTTTTTAGGAAGTAACTGAATATTGTAACGTATTACTTTCCATAAAAAGTTACTAAGTAATGTAATTACTGACTTTTTTAGGGAGTAGCTCAATATTGTAATGCAATATTTTTAAAAGTAACTTTTCTTAACACTGGTTATAACAGTAGAGTATGTTGTTTGTACTCACGTCATGACTGAAGCTTCAGCGAGGAAGGCCTGAGCCGTGGCGTCGTGTTTGATGCACTTCACTGCAACATTCGTCCCTCTGTAATCTCCCACCATCACGTCTGAACACACACACACACACACACACACACACACACACACACACACACACACACACACACACACACACACACACACAGAGAGAGAGATTACAAACTATTCACCAAATGCAAACACAGCATCACACGGATCTTCACACACCTCCAAACTCTCCTTTGCCGATGATCTGTAGGAGTTTGAGATCTTTCATGTTCAGAGCCCATCCACCTGTCAAGACAAACACCAAGATGAAGCTGCTTTCACTTCTGCTTTATTTATTGAGTCCTGAACATCTGCTTAATGATGGATCTGAGCAGCTACAGATACAACATCAGCCTGAACCTCGCTTCACATAAAGCTCTTTACCAGAGGACCGCGACCTGTTGAGATTCATCTTGCACTTGTGTTTCCTTTCATTCTGTTTTTTTTATATATTGGAAATAAACTAAATAAAAACTCAAATTCAACTAGAACTAAAAATGAAATCATGCATTTTCAATAAACTAGATGAAGTTCATGAAGACAAACTCTAGGTTGGCCTGAGAAAGCCTCAATGTTTAAAGCAGTTGTAAAAGCTTGAGGTTTGAACTTTTAGAAAAGATGTTGATAATGTTTCTAACATGATTAGCCAGTTGCTAGCATGTTTTTAGCATGATTAGCATGTTGTGAATATGACAAACAATTTACCAGCATGTTTGCAACATGATTAGCAAATTACTAACGTGTTGCTAACATGTTTCTAACATAATTAGCATGTTACTAGCATGTTTGTAACATGATTAACAAGTTACTACCATGCTGTCAGCCTGATTAGCAAGTTACTAGCATGGTGCTAACATGTTTCTAGCATGACTAGCAAATTATTAACATATTGCTAACATGATTAACAAGTTACTAGCATGTTTCTAGCATTATTAACCAGTTACTAGCATGTTGCTAGCATGATTAACAAGTTAGCATGATAAATTAGTAACTTGATTAGGATGTTAACATGTTAACATGTTTGCTAACATGTTGTTAACATGATTAGCAGGTTACTAACATGTTGTTAACACGATTAACAAGTTATGAACATGTTTTAGCATGACTAGAAAGTTACTACCATGTTGTTATCATGATTCTAACATGTTTTGCATGTTAATAGCATGTTGTTAGCATAATTAGCAAGGTACTAATGTTAACATGTCTCCAACATTATTAACATGCTGCTAGCATTTAGTTAGCATGATTAGTATTATGCTAACATGTTGCTAACATGTTCCTAGCATGATTAACAAGTTACTAGCATGTTGCTAACATGATTAGCATGTGACTAGTATGATTATCATGCTAATAGCATGTTGCTAGCATGCTGCTAGCATTTTGTTAACATGATTAGCAAGTTAACTTGCATTTTGCTAACATGACTAGCATGTTAACAAAATGTTGCTAGCATGATTAGCAAGTTACTAGCATACTGCTAGCATGTGGTTAACATGATTAGCATGTTAATAGCATGTTGTTAGCATGATTATCAATTTTCTAACATGTTGCTAACATAATTAGCATGTTAATAGCATGTTGCTAGCATGGTTATCAAGTTATTAACATGTCGCTAACATGTTGTTAGCATGATTAGCAAGTTATTAGCATGTTGCTAGCATGATTATCAAGTTACTAGCATGTTGTTAGCATGATTAGCAAGTTAATAAAATGTTGCTATCATGATTAACACGTTACTAGCATACTGCTAGCATGTGGTTAACATGATTAGCATGTTAATAACATGTTAGCATGATTATCAATTTTCTAACATGTTGCTAACATAATTAGCATGTTAATAGCATGTTGCTAGCATGATTATCAAGTTATTAACATGTTGCTAGCATGTTGTTATCATGATTAGCAAGTTATTAGCATTTTGCTAGCATGATTATCAAGTTACTAGCATGTTGTTAACATGATTAGCAAGTTAATAAAATGTTGCTAACATGATTAGCAAGTTATTAGCATGTTGTTAGCATGATTAGCAAGTTAATAAAATGTTGCTAGCATGATTAGCAAGTTATTAGCATGTTGCTAGCATGTTGTTAGCATGATTAGCAAGTTAGTAAAATGTTGCTAGCATCATTAGCATGTTAATAACATGTTGCTAGCATGTTGTTAGCATGATTAGCAAGTTAATAAAATGTTGCTAACATGATTAGCAAGTTATTAGCCTGTTGCTAACATGTTGTTAGCATGATTAGCAAGGTAATAAAATGTTGCTAACATGATTAGCAAGTTATTAGCATGTTGCTAGCATGTTGTTAGCATGATTAGCAAGTTAATAAAATGTTGCTAACATGATTAGCAAGTTATTAGCATGTTGTTAGCATGATTAGCAAGTTAATAACATGTTGCTAGCAAGATTAGCAAGTTATTAGCATTAAATCTAAATAGTCAAATTTAAAATACTAATATAGCAGTATATAGTATTTTTTTTTCAGAAAACAAGACAATAATTTTTACTCGTCTAGAGAATCCTTCTTGATTTAAGAATTTGTAGATATCTAAGTTAAAAAAGCATTTTTGCGGTGTAACAGTGACTAAATAATACTAAAATGAAGCTGAAGGAGACACTCACTCCTGGAGAACTCGTCCTGCGCCGCCACTGTTCCCTCCATCAGCTTGGGTTTGATGAGTCGCGTGCAAAGACCGTCAGCATCTTTAGTGTAATGCTGCAAACACACACACACACACACACACACACACACACACACACACACACACACACAGTTATCGCTAGTCACGTTTCACACAGAAACAGTAATGAACTGAGCTCAGTGGTCAGAGCAGCAGTCAGAGCACTTCCTGTGAACATGTGAAAGAGGAAAGGCACAGAGACTGTGGGCCTAAAATAAGGAGGACGGAGGGGAAGAGTGAAGGACAGCAGCCCGAGGGAGCAGAGCATGCTGGGATAGAGGTCACACTCAGCTTAAGGCGCTCTCATGAGATGTTTCCGGTAAAAACAAAACATGTCTTGCAGAGTCCATGCAGAATTCGTTTTCATGCCACTGACCAAAAACATTCAGAAGCAGAAAAAAAAATGACAAAACACATCAAATCATAAATAAAATCAATGATCAACGAGCTCAATAAACACGGACTGGTTTTTGTTTTATTTTTTTAATATATTTTGTAACATTTTAATCTTCATGTCTGTTTAATTGTGTCATTTATTGAAAAGCTTATATATATATATACACACACACACACACACACACACACACACACAGTATTGGGGAACGTTACTTTTAAGAGTAATGCATTCCAATATTGAGTTACTCCCTAAAAAAGTAACTAATGACGTTACTTGGTTACTTTTTCTGGAAAGTAATGCGTTAGGTTACTTTTGCATTACTTTGTAAATCTGGGCAGGGCTTGCTTGTTTGTTTTTAATATAAAAAGTTGTATTTTTGTCAAATGTAAAAGCCTTTTCACAGCAAAAGCCTCAGGTTTAGAGAAAAGCAAACTGACGTCTGTACAGTAGACCGCAGAAGAACAAATGTCAACTCTTCAGCAATAAAAAAGGAAAACAAATGTTAGATTATCTTGAGTCATTTGTTCTTATTAGTATGGATGAATTGGATCATCGAAGGTAGGCAGCAAAGACATCGGTTAATAAAATGGGATTAAACACATAAAGGATATTTGTATTATTGAACATATTTAATTATTGCAGGTTTGTGTTGAATTTCAGTGTTTTTATTCATTTTGAAGATCACTGGATCAGTTTTTTAGTGAGTGAGATGAATTAATGCATGTTCACATTTATTCTAGAACTAAAGGAACATCTTACTCTTGATTTCTCTCAACATGGGGACAGGAGAGCTTTTAATCAATAAATGAGGGAAAAGTGACTGGTGTTACTAATTTGAAAAAGTAACTTAATTTAAATTATTATTTATAAATATATTTTTTATTTTTGGCTCTTTTTAAATTTAGATGCAAAACAAAAGGGTTTTCAAAAAGTCTTCGTGTGAACTATTTTTTTTTTTTTACTCTTCTGTTCACTGAAATGCGAAACGACAAGTTTCGAATGGGATGCATCTAAACTGCATCATTAATCATCACTGCTTGGGTTTGACAGAAACACAGGAGCCACTAGAGGGCAGAATCACATTCATGAGCAAACACACACACACACAGGTCTACTCTTGTTTACAGTGGTTTCACAAGATGTGTGTGTGACGTTGATTCATGAGCAGCTTGTTATGGCACGTCAGTGAGAGAAAATGAAACAAGAATGAGAAACAAGACGAGAGAATGAGAGGAATGCATCAAAACACACATCAGTCACACATACTCTCACTTGCATTCGTTCACTCACACACTCAAACTTAAATTCTCACAAACTCATACACACACATTTCACTTCACTTTCAGCGATATCGTACACTATTTGAACTGAACTGAGCTGGATGATGATATTACTGAATTCAGCGATGAACTGCCTTTAACTGAAAATTGATTGTTTACAATTCTGCATTATTGACACTGCTGTGCTTAGACACAACCTGTATTGTTAAAAGCGCTATATAAATAAAGGTGACTTGACACGCTCCTCTAGCACATACTCACACATACACCATGTATACACACTCACACTCCCACACACACACACACACACACACACACACACACACACACACACACTCACACTCACACTCCCACACACACACACACACACACACACACACACACACACACACACACACACACACACACACACACACACATGTTGGGTTTACATGTTTTATGGGGACATTCCACCATAGGCGTAATGGTTTTTATACTGTACAAACCGTACTTTCTATGGCCCTACACCTATCCTACACCTAAACCTAGCCCTCACAGGAGATTGTGCACACTTTTACTTCCTCAAAAAAACTCATTGTGCATGATTTATAAGCCTGTTTCCTCATGGGGACCTGAGAAATGTCCCCACAAGGTCAAAATCTACTGGTATTCCTATCCTTGTGGGGACATTTGGTCCCCATAACGTGATGAATACCAGGTACACACGAACACACACACACACACACACACACAGAGACACACACACACACACACACACACACACACACACACACACACACACACACACACACACACACACACACACACACACACACACACAGAGACACACACACACACACACACACACACACACACACACACACACACACACACACACACACACACACACACACACACACACAGAGACACACACACACACACACACACACACACACACACACACACACACACACACACACACACACACTTACTTGCATACACACAGGTACTGTCAAAAAAACTTGCATGCTCACACTCGCACACACATACACACACATGCATGCTTACAAGGCCTCAAACTCACATACATGCATGATAACACATACCAACTCACGCATGCACACAGGTACTCACAGACACACACAACATTCACACTCACGCTTGCAGACTAACGCACACACACACGCATACTCACTCATTCTCACACACACACATGTTGGGTTTACATGTTTTATGGGGACATTCCATAGGCGTAATGGTTTTCATACTGTACAAACCGTACTTTCTATGGCCCTACACCTATCCTACACCTAAACCTAGCCCTCACAGGAGATTGTGCACACTTTTACTTCCTCAAAAAAACTCATTGTGCATGATTTATAAGCCTGTTTCCTCATGGGGACCTAAGAAATGTCCCCACAAGGTCAAAATCTACTGGTATTCCTATCCTTGTGGGGACATTTGGTCCCCATAACGTGATGAATACCAGGTACACACACACACACACACACACACACACACACACACACACACACACACACACACACACACACACACACACAGAGACACACACACACACACACACACACACACACACACACACACACACACACACACACACACACACACACAGAGACACACACACACACACACACACACACACACACACACACACACACACACACTTACTTGCATACACACAGGTACTGTCAAAAAAACTTGCATGCTCACACTCGCACACACATACACACACATGCATGCTTACAAGGCCTCAAACTCACATACATGCATGATAACACATACCAACTCACGCATGCACACAGGTACTCACAGACACACACAACATTCACACTCACGCTTGCAGACTAACGCACACACACACACACACACACACACACACACACATACTCACTCATTCTCACACACACTCACTCTTACACTCACACACACACACACACACACACACACACACACACACACACACACACACACACACACACACACACACACACTCACTCACTCACTCACTCACCTCCACCAGCTGCATGAGGTTGTCGAAGTACTCCTCCTCGTCAATGGACAGTTTCCCGCCGTGATAGATGATGCGGTAATGCTCCACCTTGCCGTCGCAGCTCACACACAGCGTGTAGTCACCGGGGTAATTCGTGCTCTCGCGCACCAGGAACAGCCCCGTCTCTGGCGGATACAGCAGCCGCTCCGCCTGCTCACGCGTGATCTTACCATGAAACCATCTGACCAAAACACAAACAATGAGAAAACAGTCAGATTAGTTTATCTTTCTGACCTTTATGAGATCATACCGCATATACAGTATAGAGAGACTTCAGGTGAGTCTCTATCGAAGTTCAATTCAACTCAAGTTTATTTGTATAGCGCTTTTCACGATATAAATCATTCCAAAGCGGCTTTATAGAAAATTAAAGTTTATTTAAAGTTAGCTTTTCAAGTTAAGTATAGAATTAGTAACTATAGTTATATAATATGTTTTTTTCTCTGGACTAATGCTAACATTAATGCTGTTGGTTTTAAAGGTGCCATAAAATGCATTGAAACAATATTTTAAATTTTACAGGTCCATTTACAACCCTAGGATTTGTCCCTCGAATGAAATGCTCTGTTATTGCCTTATTTGGAAGGTTCCTGCATAATAATGAGGAGCTCTGCTCTGATTGGCTGTCTCACAGAGCGGCTCGCTCACACAGCTGTAAGGAAACTCATAGAGGAAATATATATTTAATTACGGCCGCTTCATTTATTTATCATTTATTATCTAGCCGCTTTTAATATGCGGTTTGTTGAATCTGCCGTTTTGATTTTTTTTCTCTCACTACTGTGATGCATGTGCTCTGTGTAACGTTATACTGCAGCGAACTAGTATAACGTAAGAAGGACTTACCACACAGGTTTTG